>NW_013562972.1:0-41805 GCF_000968595.1 Rasamsonia emersonii CBS 393.64 | reverse complement strand
TCTCGTCAGTGCTCCTGTCTGCCCTCACTACCTCCAGCGCAAGCTTTACACCACCCATCCCCCCCCCACTCCGCCAGTGGATGTGCCGTTGGACAGTCATTCGCACTCGTTGAACATCCCTCTCCGCTTGACTACAGGTACCACAGCCCACAGCCTTGTTGCATATGTGAACAAGTTTCATCAGGCTTCACGGGAGACAACAGCGCCTGGATTGGATTTTGACTTGCCTTGTGATACTCTCCCATTTGACCAAAGGCGGAGTATTGAAGAGGATTGCAGTTGCCGTGCCAGCAACGATGGTTTACAAGGTAAATAGGCCCACACTTTGGCATACTCAGGGCCTGATCAGATCGTTCTTTTGCAGGTGACTGTGGTTAATAGACTCCAAGCCATGGCGATTCCTCACCCCGTGATATAGGAGGTTTCAGGGAGGGGGTCAATCTAACGATGGCCGCTGGGACTTGTGCGACACAGCCATCCAGAAATGTGCTTCCCATGTGCCTGCTAGACAGCCAGCATATAGGGCTGCAGGAGCCGGTTCATCGTCCAGGTAGGTACTTATCTGCCAGATCGAAAGGGGGGCTCTTCTCACAACCAGGGTAGATTTGCCTGTCTTGGTCGACAATTCCAATGATGAGAATGACCTGGGGGTTAATGCTCCTCCGTCACCTGCATCATTCACATGTATAAAAAGGAAGGGCAAATAGAAAGATTGAGGAAGTGAGATGGGGCAATAATTGGAAACAAAATCCCAGACATCATAATGCCGTGAGAGACAGCAGCAGTCAGTGTCAACTGCATACTGCAGTCAATCTCTTCCTACAACTTTTATCTGTTGTAATTAACTTATTCTTGGGGTCCTGTACTCTCTCCTAAAATCTGCAGCGAATTCTCTTACCACAGTTTCCATTCTCTTTATCTTCACCATTTTCAACCATCTTCTTCCATAGACTGGTAACCTCGTCTGAGTCTACAATGCACAGAAGGACAATTTAACATTAAACTACTTGGATTTTCAACTATGAGTGAAACGGTAAGTGCAGGTATATTGTGGGATGGCCCTACAGCTGTTTTACCTTTGAAGTAGTGTAGCAACAGAGGACATACATGAAAAGGAAAAAAAAAGCAAGCCCACACTGCTGGGAAATTGAGCGCCTAGATTCATGTCCCGTCCAATTCAAAAAAACAGAGAGCCATGATCAAAAGTAAAAGACCAATCACTTAGGACTAGATCTTGGCTTCATCTTCCCTTGCAAACAGAGGGGAAATCGCGCTGGACAAAAGTGTTGGGCTGCGAATTAGAGCAATGTGCCATCCTAGCGTTCAATGCTTAACCTTGAGAAGACGCAGATTCCTGATTTCGGACCCAGGAATTTGATTCTGTAGTTGAACATTAGTCCAATTTAATAGATATATCAACATTTCTTTTGAAATCCTCACAGTGCACATTATTCATTTGAGCAATACATTCTTTCATTGCAAGATATGCCTTACGGTTTGAAACAAGCCAGTTTCCTGCACCGATTAGTTGAGTTAACGTGAATGTGAGGATAGAGACTAACGAAGAAAAAAGACATCCTCTTCAAAGCACTGAGTGGCCATAATGAGAGCTCTCAATTCTTCAAGGCTGAGGCCAGGAGTTCTGTCAATCGCTTCGTAGAAGATCGCCTGTGTCTGGCGACGCCAGTTGTTACCGCGCTGATCGTTTCTTAAGAAATTGTAGTGTTCAACGACAACCTTCCTGTTGGATCTGTTAATAATCTTAAAACTTGAAGGTCCATGATCACTTATACTTACGTCATATAATATTCACGAAGGCCAGCTCGGAAAATGTAGTGATAACCATATCTACGAGCGTATGACGCAAGTTGGATGTCCGCAAGACGTTCGTAGACAAGCATCTGTTTGTGCATATTGAGTCTCATCTGGAAAGGCATCGCACGATCAAGTCTCTGAGGCAGAATGGTAACAAGTTCACACGGATGACCTTCGAAATCGGCAATGGTCGGAATTACTCCATATTTGTGGACGATGTTTTCGATAATATCGCCACAGCGAACGACAAGAGTTCCAGGATTTGCTAATGGATTTGTGTTTATGGCCCGGGGAATGTTTAGTTCACGCTTGCAAAAAGCATGGAACTGGGCCATAAGACGAAAACCATTGCGATGTTTCTCGTAGATAGCAAGCATGTAGAAAGCGAGCATCCGACGTTCTGGCTCCTTTTGAGGATCCTGGGAGAGGACCCGAAGGAAAATAAGAAGGAAGCAGACGAGAAGCTCTTCCATTTTGAAGCAGTGAGAAATCTGAGCTTGTTTTGATTAGATTGTCAACAACTATTGAAATCCAAAGGTATGTTGCAAAGTCTGATGAGTATTGGTGAGATAGTAAGCTGATGGAGGACAGCAGACAAAGAGAGAAAAGAGAAATGTCTCTTTTGTTTTGATTTTATTTGGTTGCTAAGAGAAAGTGACTCACCCGTGACTGGAATCACCTGTGACTGATTGAAGTGAATTCACTTGTCATGGTAAACAAAGAAACCAGCCTCCACTTGGCAAGCTCCACAAAGTTAGGTAACCTTCACCTTGACTTCCCTTGCTAATCTTCTTACATCCCTCTATTATCCTCTACTTATCAAAAAGATTTTAATTCTCAATATCTTGTACCCTAGTGTTTACTTCAACTCCATCGTGAACAATCTCATCAGATCAGTACTCTGCTTTCCTTTCCTCACACATTTTCTAAGGCCTTCATTACCAAGATTTCGACTTTTGCAGAGATGGCAACACCTACTGCAGTGATAAATTCTTCCCAGTTGCTAAATCAAGCGACTGAATTGCTTTGGCAGGACGCTCTGCGTCATCTCAACTTCACAAACAATGAAATTCTCCTTCCATTGAATATCGTTGACCTTATTGGAAACAAGAACATCGAAGAGATCAAAGCTCGTCTCTGGTAAGTCTCCTTTGTGTTCTGCTATCGTGAGTTTTGCTCATTCCTGAGTCAGCGCTTTGATCCATGCTCCTGTGGTGGGATTTGTCGATAACTCAATGAACTCCTTTCGCATTATGCGTAGCCCTCCTTTCACTGGCTCTACCAACGATGCTGCGTCCCATACTCTTGTCCCAATGATCCCAAATGATACCCAGCAGATTGCTGTGGAGCCTGAGAACAAAACTTCTGGCAAAAAGGGTTCTGGCAAAAAGGCCAAAATCCCCCGTCCTCCCAATGCTTTCATTCTTTATCGCCAGCATTATCATCCAATCATTAAAGAAGCACATCCAGAATTCCACAACAATGACATCTGTATGATTTCCCTTTCATTGTCTATTGTTGATAAAATGCTAATGATATTAGCTGTTACCTTGGGAAAACAGTGGAACAATGAACCTGAGCATGTTAAAGCTCACTTCAAAGCCCTTGCAAATGAAGCTAAGCGCAAACACGCTGAGGATTATCCAGACTATCAGTATTCTCCTCGAAAGCCTTCTGAGAAAAAGCGTCGTATTTTGTCTCACTGTTCTCCGGGAAATGACAAGCACGATGTTTATCAGAATGAGTATGTTCCTCTTCCAAATGCTGTTCCTGAAATGGCCAACGAAGTGACTATCACTGAAACTGAACCTGACAATGCAACTCCTAATAATGATTCTCTTATGTTTGTTCCTACTGTGGAACCTCCTGTGCAAAATTATGATTTTATCAATGTATGGTACTGATTACTATTAATACTTATTGCGTCAACTATTTTAACCTGCCCAGCGCAGAATAAAGAAGGGCTGGAGGACATATGTCGACGCTTTCTGGGGTCCTATATAGGCAGTCCTCTCCTAAGTATCCTACCAATATCTGATCACTCCAGTCACTCAGTCTGTGCCCCCCCCCCTTCCCCCCCCTCCAAGATTGATCATTCTCATGGACTTGGACAGGGACTAGAGGGAGACCTGATATTCTAGCACGTCTCTCATTATCTATAACTTGCCTCTCTATATTTATATATTGTTGAGGGTGAGTTATAATCTCTGAATATCATATATCTGCCTATATGCTATCTTGTTTCTATCTTCTCTTGGTACTCTTGGCTACATACTCCTAGGCTGCAGCCTGTACACTATCTTCTTCTTGACTGCCTTTCTATTCTTGAAGGGAAAAGGAATATTGTTCTTCACTGTTCACCAATTATTCAGGAAAGTATGGTATTATATTTGTACCAATATACTTCCAAAGCAGCAGAATGGTGGATTCTTCACTATTGGTGTTGGCAAGCCATTGTAGTCACAACAATCAATAGATCATTGAAAGCTATTGTTCCAAATATCATTCACTTCTACAGTTTCTTTGGGTCTGTGGTGTATTTATGCCATACCTAGGCCATCAATACTTCTTACTTGGTTTCCTCAGATATTTGTCTTTAGCCTCCTCTATTATCATTATCACTATCTTAGAAAAGCATTCCTTCCATTTCTTACCTTTCCGACATCTCTTTTTTTATCTTTCATCATGTATAAAATCTTGAATTGTCTCTATTTGTTACTTTTACAATGCCCATTGCTTATAGTAGTGTTGCAGGAAAGGAGGACCCTCAAAGGACTCTGTCGCTGGACAACTATATAGCCAGACTGGACACAGGTCTTCTTGAGTCTGCCTAGCTCCATTACAGATTCAAAGCCTATATTCTACAGTCTGGTATTTCTGGTGAAGTTCATATTGACAGCAGTCTCAGACAAGAATTGTCACCTAAAAGGAGGTGTTCCCAGTCATCTTGTATGTTCTCTATTTCTACTTGCAATCTGAATGATTTGTCAAATCTGGATGTGGCTATCTTATAGACCTGGCTACCTGTTGCTCGGAAATAAGTGGTTACTCAATGACCATGCTGTCCATCTTGAACAATGACGATAACCCTGCCTTTGCTGTGCGTAGATTATTCAGATCTCCCTCTGCTACCCCTACAGGCACATTCAAACATTCCTCCCCACAATCCATTCACCACAAATATTGATACAATCCTTCTTCCTTAATATTACTTGGGCCCTCTATAGTTCCTCCATCAGCTCCATCACAGTCTCCAACATATGTATCTTGCAATTCAGAGACCACGAGGATACCTCTGTTGCTATTTTATTCTCCTAGTGTCAGACCTAGCATCCCTCTCCATGAAGATCCTTAATTTAAGAATTAGTTTCTTTAATTGAGCCTGCTTCACCAAGAGAACTATATGGCTATTTAGTAAAGGTGACTGCACCTTAAATAACCAAGAACAGGTACCCCTGTCCCTATGCAGAGTTCCATACATATAATGCCATGTTTACAATTTCTAGTCATGCAGCCTACTATGGCAAGAAATACATAAGGGTGAAGGGTGTCTATTGTCCAATCTGCAACAAGGCATTTACCTGCAGGGTCAAGGTGAAGCAGCATCGCCATATGTACTGGAGCTATCCTAACAAACCTGTCTCTCTGTGGGACACTCATCACCTTGCCAGTTCTTAATCCCATCTAATGCAGACAATTATTATTGTGCCATGCCTGCCAATGGGAAGCAGGTAGACACATAATAGTATGCATGTTGGAAGCAGTGGTTGCTCCTAGGCCTCAGAGACTTAGCAGATCCGACAGCAAGTTCTGGACAAACCAGATTGGGTTAGGAATCAATCACCGAAGTTGGTCCCTCTTAGTATTATTATTTTTCCTCATATCTAGTTTATTCTTGTCTTTGACATCTAAGATACCCTATATCCAATAAGAGTCAAAAACAGACACAGGATAGACTTAGGATTGGACAACCACAGCATCATTCATCCTATATACAATGTGGGCATGGCACTATGTGGTGATTAGTGTGTTCTGCGTTGGTAGACTTCTTGCTCTCTGTTTTATATTATTGATTTGAACTGCCTGTTGTCCACTGAGGCTGGCTGCCCAGCGTCTTATTCTTGAATCATTGTTTTTTTTGGACCCTGACATTACCTGATTTATCAACCAGGAAAACGTTCAGATAGAATAGATATGACAATTGTGCAAAATGGAGACTTCAATAGAGCTTCTGAGGAAATAGCCAGGGTCTGCTCTTGGATAAATACACGTTTTTGATCTGCCAGAAGACTTTCTCACATTCCCTTCGTATCTCCTTTGCCGTGCCAAAAGCGTCTGGCGAGCACAGTCTCACTCTACCATGTTTTGAGGCTATCGCCCAGTTGTTGTAGTACGCTGCAGGTAAGTGAGACATCGCTTGAAAGAAGTCATGTTGATGTCTGCTTATTTGCTCTTGTGGTAGAAGGTGTGCAGCTTAATTGAGACCTGTGCACCAATGTCTGCAATTTGGATAATGCTGGCAATGACACCTAAGGACCTTGAGGCCTGACATGATGACATTCTTTCAAGTCATGTCCTGGGATGCAGTCAAGAACATTTCTGTGAACAGAAAAGTGATAGCTTTACAGTGACAAATTGCTGGAAGAAATCCTTGCAAATGTTGGTATTGGTATATGACCCTCAGCGTAGTGAGGCTGAGTACTGCAAGTTGCCGCATCATGATTTGGCAGGAGAAAGTGAAATAGCGCTGTATTAGTGACTTTTGTAAGATTTAGTTAACTATTATTAACTATGATTAATCACTGAGCAAAACATCCTGTCAAACTACACAACACACTCTTCAACTTTAACTACCAAAATGCTATGCAAAACAGCAGATTCAGCAGTTCATCAAGAGGGCTGTACCTTTCTTGTAATTAAAGCTTTTAATAGTGGTCAATTTAAAAGCATACAGGCTACTGTACAGGCATATGATGTGCCACATCTAACACTCTACCACCACCTACACAGGCATACTGCACACATAGATGCAACACCAAACAACAAAAAGCTCACTACCGCTGAAGGATCTATGCTTTTGAAACGGATATTATTTATGGATCAACAGGGACTACCATCACAAATCACCATTATATGAGATATGGCCGGCCTATTACTATCTAGCCGGTTAAATATACTATATTAAGTCCAAAGATCTATCAATCGCTACCATGATCTTAATCCAAATATAGCCACAGATACGATCACTAATAAGCTCTATGTGAGGATCCAACGCTTATTAAAGAGCAGTTTCAATATATTCTTACAAAAAATTCGATGTACAGCAAGAGCAAACTAGATAAGAAAGAGTAAAAGGAAGGCAAATTTCATTCAGGCAGAGATATGGGGGGAGGGCCGCGATGAGTGATGAAATGTCTGTACAGCAGTCAGGAACAGGAGCAAAGGAGTGCCTTTTGTAGAGATCGGAAGAGGCACGCAGAAGCGAAGGATGGCTCCCCTGCCCTCCAAAAAGGTCATCGCGTTGGGGAGGGGGGGGGGGGGGGGGGCTGCAGCAGGAAATGGCAGTGAATGAATGGGTGAATGACTAAATGTTGAAATGACAAAATAACGCACGAGCAGCTGTAGTCGAAGCCAGCAGGGAAGCAAGAGTCACATGATACTGAGAGGGTGCGTGGCGGGAAAGGGCGGTTAGGGA
Source organism: Rasamsonia emersonii CBS 393.64 (assembly GCF_000968595.1). NCBI lineage: Eukaryota > Fungi > Ascomycota > Eurotiomycetes > Eurotiales > Trichocomaceae > Rasamsonia > Rasamsonia emersonii. The sequence goes on along the minus strand of NW_013562972.1, from coordinate 34,295 downwards.
GACACAGAAAACGGCATCGGTTGACACTGTTTCTGGCAGCCGGCTAACTGTATGATTGTTAAATGCTGTATTTACTGTTATAAAAAATAATAGATTATATAAATATATCCTATAGTCTTCTAAGACTTTATTCTAAAGATTAAGTATCTGAGCAGACGGCAAGCGGAACGCTAAAACCGGCCGCGCGCTGACTGCCTGCTGACTACGGAGATTCCATTGCCCAATGGGGTTTGGCACGTCATGTGTCTACTGATCTGGAGATAGTGCAGGATCTTGCCGCTTTTGGCCGCCCTGGCTGAACCTCCCATCTATATGGATATCCATATTGTTCCTCGCAGTTGCCAATCCAGAACAGTGGCCTTGTCCTGTTCCCTCATGGCTCCTGTTCCCTCATGGCATGTACAAATAACAACTCTGGGCCGCTTTCGCGACCATTTTCAGTTAACCACCAAGCACCAACCCATCTCCATCCAACAAAAGCTGACCTTGTGCAGCGAGACCCATGTCTTTCAAGTCGGAGTGGTAACGTGCCTAGGTCCAGCCGTCAGTCTTCCCAGCCATCATCGCACGTCGTCATGTCAGGACGATGCACTTTCACAGCGCGAGATCCCCGTCAGCCGTTCATGTTCTCAGAATGCACTTGTCCGGCTGGAAGATACAACACGCCGACTTCTGATGATACTTTATGTAAAGAGTGCACTCATAAGCTAGCAGATCATGAGAATGCACAGTCGAATGATGAGCATCATTCTAGCGCTGTTGGGAAGCTGTTTCTAGGTAAGATTTAACTTATGGACATTTCGATAAATGGTTGTTCGAGACTGATGAAAGACCCTAAAGGCGGTCGTCCTTTTAGATTGGTTGATGATCCTACACGATGTCCGAGAGAGTAAACCGTCTCCGCGTTGTGGAAGCGCATTCAGCAATTCCACATTGTCCACGTTCGGGCCACCCCTGCCAGCGGGAAGTCAACATTGTCCCGGCTCTTACAGGAGTACGTCCAAAGAGAAAATCCTGAGCTCCCCGTTCTGTGGTGCAGTTGGCCGGTGAAGCTCCCCGAAAATCTCGGACGCGGATATGAAAAATTGTTGAACTATGCCTTTGACGTCCCTCAGAATGAGCAGCTCGACTGGATGCGGCTACAAGCCCTACTCATAATTGATGAGGCCCAAGGTTCTTATGCTTGTGGGAGTCTCTGGGATGACTTCATCAAATACATAACTCCCGAACATGCACCTATGGTTATTCTCTTCTCCTCCTGGGGCTCCGCCACAAGTAGGTCCGAAGCACTGTCAGGAACTCCGATTTATCTTAGCGACGGACAACGTATTTCAATTCGACCTTCCGAAGAATCGGCTCCGTCAGTTTTCTTTACTCATGCTGAGCTTCTTGATGTAATTGAGCGTGTCAAAGAGTGTGAGGCGCAGTATGGACAAAAGTTCTTACCAGATCCAGACGTGGTAGAGTATGTATGGAAAATTACGAACGGACATCCCGCGGCAGTGCGAGCGACGTTGAAGATCCTGGCTACGTCTGAGGTTAGTATCAACATAAACTTATGCGGGTCTCACGCTTACTGGCTTTCTTGGTCCAGGACATACGCCAGTTCAGGAAGAATAGCTCGGTAATACCGCTCGATATTGCTCTCAGGGTCCTAGGCGAAGACACCAACTTGGTTTCAAAACTGGTTGTGGAACCAGCGCTCCGCCGCGGCTTGCCGCCGAGGCAGTTTTTGCAGCGCAAACCCGGGGTTGTAGAAGTGCTCCGAAATGTTCTATTGTCCAGCTGTGTAGAGGGAGTTTGGGAGCCCGATGAACAGGGAAATTTGCACCAGGTTGATGAATGTGTCAACATCTGCTATCGCCAGGGATGGCTCCAGGCCGAGCTGGCACCCAAGGAAGACATAGATGGTCTGGAGAAGACAGTCTACGTATTCCCTTCAGTCCTACATCAGCGGTAAGTATTTGTATTGCTAACCACTATTACGGTATCGAACTGATCCTTTTTTGCCTTAAAATGTGTCGAATGGCTGCTGTCTAGGGACACGCCACCTTTCCCGGAAAAAGAATACCCCTCTGTTGAGAAGCTATGCATGGAAGCAATTAAAAGGTTCAGCCCAACCGCCTTGAACTCCGCTGTGGGGAGGTTGGGCTCTGGTGCGGAATGTCGTCCCCTTGAGGCAGTGTATCAGGATGAGATGTATAGATCCTGTTATTCTTTACTTGGAAACATCTACCTGTCGTCAGAGTGGAGCGGAAAGAGGAAAAACGGTAGGGTCGATTTCCTTGTTCAAAAAATGACCTGGGCGATTGAATGTGTTCGAGATGGATCGAAGCTGGATGAGCATGTCAAGCGGTTTTTGAAAGGCGGTAGATACTATCCCTGGATAACATCAGGGCAGATCACGGACTTTATTCTCCCCGACTTTCGCAAAAGTATTCCACAAAAGTCACAAGGTATATATAGCCATTCTTTCATTCATCTTCTTGGTGTTGATGCTGACTATGAATCTAGATGATGACATTCCATGGTTTTATCATATTATCTTCAGCCCTGACTACAGCAACTACCAAGTCTATGATTCAAAACTTAAAAGGAGGGATGGACCTGTTGGTTTGGTGAATCACTGACATGCACGATTTTATTAACAGTCCAAATATGGCCATGAACGAAAGCACTTAAAAATAGATCTTATGGAAACTACGCTGGTGAAGATGCAGGTTTAGATGGCATAACTTGTTGATTTGTGTTCTGTACTGGCTAGGAGTCGACTATTAGACCGGGCATGCAGCATCGAGCATAGTTATGGCCAGGTTAGATTCCAGCGCGGGTGGACTGGATTCGCTTTCATTTTGCTTTTTTACATGCCATTCAGGGTGTGAGGACAGGGATTCTACGCTTATAAGATGCATACCTATGATACTGCTCTCAGATGCAGACTAAACGCCAATTTGACTTCAAAAATAGGGAAGAGGGTATACTCGCGTCACTCAGAAAGACAATGGAGGCACGTGTAGGATCATCAGAATATTGTAAGATTCTCAAACTCCACCACGAGCCTATCCATACTACACCGCCCGTATCGTCGGTTGCGCGATTTCCCACTGCCATGAGCTCAGCCACCGTGCCTCAAAGCCTAGACCGAACTGCTGTTGGCGACGACGGGATCTGATACCAAACCCGCAAGGAGTGGCCCATGCGCTCGTTTGACGCGCAAGGATGTGATGGCGGTAGGCTGGTGAGATACATTAAGGGGCGATAGACACCAATCAGCTCCATCAGCAGTGGCACTGACAGATGAAGGCATTAATATACTAGCAGAGAATTCAAGACCTTAAAATGTACTACGCAGATTAGCACTAAAACAAGAGCTAATAAAGCGTCGTTGTGAGAACCTTCAGGAAAACAATATCAAGGGAAGAAAATGGTGGTCTTTAGCAAACTACCTTAGGTGCGGTGTCGTATTACTCTCTGGAGATGAAATGGACGCCATAGTGAAAATCTACCTGCTTTAAAGCATACAGCATCACACTGACTGCTTTCATTCAGGAATGATAATCACTTCTCTGAAAAAGCAATGCATGCGTTGGCAACCTTTCATATAATATCCTTCCGGATGGTCTTAAAGTCTTCCAAGTTTTCAACTCCATCGTAGTGAGTGTCCTGAGGATGGATGCTATCAGCCTTAATATTAACCTTGACTAACTAGTATTCTCAGATCCGTCAGTTCTTAAGTACCAGAGATGATGTGCAACACTTATCCCAAGATCAGTGGACCCAGGTCACCCCGATCGACATTTCGAAGATTGACCCCTTTAAATTTCTGATCACCAAGCGCAAGAACTCCTCTTGAGGGTCTCTCTAAATGCAGACACAGAATCTGGACAGATATACAGTCAGCATAACATATCAAGGGAGCTCTGGCCAGCGCTTGTGACTTACTGGAACCATTTTTGTTCGAGCCAATTAAGTGTGGAGAGAGTACCTTCGCTATAACCTTCATGGGTGTAGACAGTCTTATTGAGTTCTTGAGTTGCTGCATATAGTATTCCAGCAGGCGTTCATTATCCGCAAAGAGCTGGGCCATATTGCCGGCATCCTTCTACTGATCTTGTTCTTTATCATAGTGGGTCAGGTCTGCATCGTATCTATTGTCGTCGGAGCTTTCTCCATGAGAATAGTCGCTCTTCTCTCGGATGATTGGTAGTTGGCCTTCCGACAGCGACAGGCCATATTGCGGAGATGTCACGGAGTAAAAAACTGAAGATATGTGAGTAGTTGATGGCGAGGAGAAGAGAGAGGATATATTTGGAGGACTTCCGGTGTGAAGGCCTCTTGAAAGATTGGTAAAATTATCAGCAAGAGACTCGGGGGGAGCATCTTGCAGGGAAGGGAAAGGCTACCATTTATAATGGGCGATTTGAAAGGAGGCCATTTTTGGCGGCCTCAAGGGAATGGGGGACGGCGAGAAAGAGAGAAGCGAAACAAGGCAGAGTAGTGCGGAAGGTCCAAGACACAGGATGCAACCACGCTGCGTGACAGAGAGATAAGTAGGATTGAGTCGAAGAATAACTGGCAAATCGATGGCCAAGAACAGCGTCGACTGCGCCCTCTTGCCGTCTTATTGTTTAATGGAGTTATCTAAGTATTTATTCTCAGCACTTATACTATCCTTTTCTCAATATGCCCCTTATAAATAGCTATTTACTTTAGCATAAGCAAGTCTATCTACTTTTACCTTAGGTATTTTAGTAGATTTCTAGTAATATTTTGTACTAGAAGGAGAGGAACAAGTCTATACAGGTATATAGACAAAAAAATAGTTATAAAATCATGGTAGAAGGCGGTAGAAAACAAGAAGAAAGGTAAGGCTATAAAAGACAGAGAGAATAGAGAGAATAGAACAGGGGCGCGGGATACTACCATCATTCCTTTGTCTTTTAGGGGCTATAGGGAGTGACCTACTACAACCCTCAATTTTCCATTTATTTAATGTATAGATGCTTCTTGGATAGATGCTAGCCAACTAATATAAGCGTCGAAGGACAGAGGGGTAAGGATAGGGTGAGTATAAACGAAGCCGGGTGAGCAAATCACCTCAAGAGGGTGAGTTGATCACCCGACTCACCCAGCTCACCCCATTAAAGCGGCAGTGTCCAGGTGAGGCAAGAGTGTGCTGCTCGTAGATTTTTGAACGATATTTTGACCTACCTAGGTACAGTACACGTAATGTACCTATATTGGCCAATGATTATAACGTACCAAACGTAAGAACTTTACTGTACTGTAGTCGATCTAACCTTGGGCAAAGCTGGAGACTTTAAGCATAATTCAATACTGTCATTAAAGAAAAAAGTCATCGACTGTACCGATCGCTCGGTTAATGCTGATTTATTGAACACCATGTCCCCAAGTATTTGCCCTCGATCATGTCTTCATTTCCCTGCTCACCATCCCCAGAGCTCATCGTATGATGGAACGAGCTCTTGCGGTCCGACTGGCTCGCGATCACGTCGCTTCTGAGCACGGCCGGCTGTCGCAGACTTGCCTGTCTGGTGGTCCCGATGCGAATGGGACGGGGGATGAGGAGGATGCATCGCAGCGAGTTTTAGTACCGGACGACTCTCCTCCGCAAGGAGTGGCAGCGCAGAAGCAGCAGAAGAAGAAGTAGCAGACGTGGCCGACGTGATACTGGTGTGTCTCGAGCTGAAGGTGCCGGTAGACGGTGTCATCCTGTCCGTGCTCACACTCATGCTTTGCTCGCTGTACCGACGCATTCGGGCGGTGGCGGCGAGCGGTGGCGATTTGGGCCATGGAGGACTCTTTCGGGTGTCTGTCGCTGATCTAGCTCTTGTCTCTGCGGTCGTCTCATTTATATGAGCACTCTCATCAGGCTCGCTGGAACACTCGGAGCCATTCCGAGATTCGGGGCGGCCGTCTGCGGGAGTTGAGTAACTAGTGGTGTTTTCCTGCCGATAGTCTGTCCTTGATTGTGTTCTTCCTGCGGTATCAGGTTTTGGCATCCGATCGCGGCCTCGTTCAGCAGTCCAGGTAGGAACGTGATGTCCTCGAAGGTCGACCAACGGGTGGTGTGGCAGAGTGTCACGAACCCCCTGGACAGACGATGCAGCGCCCGTCTCCACGGGCTCTGTCGAGTCCGACGCCTTGGGACGAAGCATGGTGACAAATCGACGAGCTTTGCTCGGCTTGACTGGGGTGGGCTCCGTCCGGATAGGCTGCACAGGAGGCATCTCGTTCCAGGAACCTTCGTTCGGGGCGGAGATGGCAGGGTCGCCCCATCGACTGTCCAAGGAGGACGAGAGGTCTCGTTTCCTTCCCAACTTGAAGGGATTCATCTTGACCGTCATCTTTTGACCGAAACACATGCCCGGGTCAAGCAGAGAAAACAAATTGAGATGCTTCGAAAGTAGCAGCCAACAACTTGGACAGACTCCAATAAGGATCAGCTCTCAAAGACGACAAGAGAACAGCGCAAGATGCCACCAAGAAGCATGGATGGTGTTGGCGAGGACAGCAGAGGACTCATCTGAGTACCGGAAGATAGGTCGTCATCTCCAGTGGGAAGAGAGGGAGAAAAATGTCAGCACAAGGACTTTAAAGGCCTGCAGTCCTACCAGCACTGCACTCTTGAACCAGAGTCCAAACGGCTGGAAGGGAGCGATGGAAAGATACAAAGAAACAGAACGTCTGGAGAGGGTCTGCTATATAATATCGCCGACTACCCCCCATTTCCAGAACTTTGGGACCGGACGGCGGGTGCACAGGATATTGTTTTTTTTTTCCACGCTGCGATGATGGGCACAGGTCAACGAGGAGGGGGGAGGGATTGCCGAAGCAGGCTGGGGGAGTTTGCGGCGCAGCCAAGCACCATTGCATCGTAGGACATCCAACGCAAAACAGCCGCCACCAACCGAGCCAGCCTAGCAGGTTAACTGCATGGGGGAGGGGCTAGGTCAAATGAGAAAGCCTCGCCCTTGTCCATCTGGGCTGTACTGTGTAAGGCTCTTTTGAGCTTTGTCCAGCGGTCCTTGTTGTCGACTTCGTCTGTCCATGGACGAGACGCAGCCAATGACCCCGGCGGTGCCAGACGACAAGCTCCTCTATCCTCTAGACGCGGTACGATCGACTCAGCTGTCAGCCTGCTAGGTTCCCTCCGCGGCAAGTTCGTTTGTCTCTAGAAGCGCCGGTAAATGCTCCGGTCGGCAACTATATTAGAGAGCATGGATGTGCTTGTCGAGGCCGTCTACGATGCCGCTCCAACTGCCGTGATCTGGCTTTTTCTGTTAGTATGTCTGTATATGTGCATAGTACCTGCAATGTCCGTGGCACTTCGAACTGAAAAACCATCGTAGCAACCTTCCAACGAAAGATACTCGTAGACATGGCCGCGGTTATCTGCTTGAGGCGCAACATCACGATCCAACACAACGCGCCCAACGCCAATCAGATAACGATCTAATCGCCCGTTACGGAGGCCAACGCCGGCCATCGGATCCTAAGCTGCCGACTGCTGCAAAGGGCGGCGGAGGACTGGCTGCGCGGTCCCAAGCAAGATGCTAGCTTGCACCCGCCGCAAAGCCGATAAGCCCAACAACTTTCAGTCTTTGCGTGATCGCGAGCGGGATCTAAACCTTGACAGCCCCGCTGAGGGCCGAGTTGACAGTGACACGGACGCCTCTGCTAACACGTTGGAATAACAGCCCCTCGACGTGGAGCGTCGGGAGACGACCAGCCTCGATAAGGGCGTCTAACGGCGACGTTCAGCATCCAGAACGTTCGTCGAGGCTGAATTATGCTCAGATCGTTCGCTCTTATGCTGCATACAGAGGACTGTGAAGAGGCGCTCTTCTCCAACCGACCCTAGCCGTGATCTACTGGCGCGTCGCGTCCTCATGTGCGCGACGGGACATGGGTTCTTCTTAGTCAGAGTGCTAAGTGGCAGCTGAACTGGCGATCTCCACTGGGGGCTGGCGGCTACCACCGTCAATCCGAGCGTTGTCACGAGTCGACTGACTCGACCTGCATCCGGTGATCAGTCAATCGTCCTTGATAAGCAGACTGGGAAGATAGGGAGGTCGAGGTGGCATTGACTGCACTAGGCAGTGTTGCTTGCTGTCTGTCATGTGGAATCGTCGATCCGGGGCAGCAAGCAACGTTGAGGTTCGTACGGAGTTCTAGGAACGGTAGCTTTTAGCTCCCCCGCTTGGATATCATCCAGTAGAAACGCCCGTTATTCCGCGCTGGAGGGTGGCAGTGAGTTTATTAGATTAAATCCATTTGATGAGGAGGATCGTTGATGATTCCCATAAGACGATGGTCCCGATCCCTGACCATCCATCGCAAGATCATCTTGTGTTGGGGTACAGAGTATAATTATTTTCTTATCAAGTTACTGTGAGTCGCAACCTGGCTAGAGTTCATGTGGAATCTGTCTTTCATTGAGCTTATATAACAGAAAGTGATTGGATACTCAACTCACGTCAAATAAAAAGATTCTGTTGAGGACTTAATTTTAGGGTTCTAATCTCCATAAAAAGAGACAATTATATATCTCACAAAAGCACTGCAACTTCACAGGCATCCTCCTCCTTCAGAGTTCCTTCTGCCTATCCGTCAACTGATCTTCATGGTACTGGACGCATCACCGCGATCAAAGTCAATCCAGACCACCCCTCTCTTGGTTGTCTTTGTAGACCAGCATATTCCGTGGTTTCTGGTCATTAATGTCTGACATGCGCCTTATGGATTTCCCAAATACCATAGATGAACGTTGTCTGCTTTGTTGCTGGTAAAGTTCCGCAGATTAAGCATATCCAGATATGTGGGGGGTAATCCCTCGAGTTGAATTTCTTTTTGTAGAATTGCGGTACAATTCCTCGATCACATAGGCTTCGACGGTGGACTCTGGCATGTTTGTAACAATGCCGGCATTGCCTATATTATCCAAGCAAACAAGACAAGGAGGCTCCTTTAACCAAATCTTTTTTTATTTCTATTCATCCTATCCAGCATGGCAATGCAACATACATAAGGACAATATATAATGTATAAATGTAAAATGCCACCAACCTATACACATAACATAAACATAACACAGATGAGACATTAACCGTAAACCGTTTAAACCATCCATCCTAACTCCAATGCTTAAATTCTCAGAACCCTCCCCAGAAAAAAAAAGAAGACTCCATTGGTGATATAAAGAGTTTCGATCCCTCGAATCAGGGTGAAGACTGACTGAGTAGTAGATCACAAAAGTGATGTAAGGCAGTGCCATGATGTATGTACGTGTGCCTGCACTATTGTACTTTATGTCGACGCGTCGACGGTAGATAATCATCCAACCTGTGGAGTTTTTGTTTGATGCTGTCTGTCTGTCTGTCTTGCATACCTCTTCGAGAGGTATCAATGGTCGTCGTATGAGGAGAAATAGGTGTCTGAATATGTCCATTCCCAGATCATCTTATAGATCAGTGATCAGCCGCGCAAGAACAGGCTTCGGACGTCGTGGCGGTCGAGGGCCTGAATCTGAGCCTGAGCCCGATTCGACAGCAGGTGGAGGAGACTGTGTTTCCGAGCTACCGTTACTAGATCCAGAGTTCGTCATGTGTGAAGAATAAGGTGGTGGTGCGACACTGCTGGTGGTGGTAGTAGCAGCAGCAGTGGGAGTCGTAGTGGTGGTTGTGTCCGAGTAGTGAGGTTGATTTGACGGCATAGCAGCAGCAGCAGCAGCAGCAGCAGCAGCAGATGTTGTTGTTGTTGCTGTTGTTGCTGGTATAGTCGACGAATACCTCGTTCGAGCACGGTGCCCTGGACAAGTCGAAGGAGGCACCCCGATCATAGCCATATCCATATCCCGAACTCAGCTGATGTCGATGGTACGTCGATGGATCGTACACGGGCAGGAGAGGCTCGACCGGCGGGCTCTTCTTCACCGCGCTTGTCTCGGGACTGTCGGCCACCACGGACGCGCCAGCCCATCGTCGGTGCTGTCTTAGGGACAATTCGTGGTATCGACCAGCCCTGGCATTATGGTATTTGGCTGACGAGCGATAAGCATTCATAGCTTCGTAGCGTTTCGCTTGTCGGTCCCATTGTCGCTTCTTGGCGAGGAAGAACAGGATTGCAGCGATGACTGTCGATCAGAGTGTCAATACTACTGTTCTTGTTTTCAGTTTTTTTTGTCTAGTAGACTTCTTACTTGCTACCAGAACAACAACCCCCACGACAACCCCGATAATGGTCTGGCTCGTCTTGGACAGACCGCTGTTCTCAGCCCCTGCTGCTCCGGCAGCGTTCTCAGCCGCCGCGTCCCCGCTGCTGGCCGGCGAGGGATCTGTTCCGTTGGCGGGGGCATCGGTTCCTAGATTCTGGGCGAGGGTAAGGGGAGCAAATGTGCTGGCTACCAGAGCCAGAGCGAACGTCTGAGAGAGGGAGGTGGTCGAGGGGAAGGTGTGTGAAGCCATGGCCGCGCTCTATACTCGGTTATGCTTCGTCGACGATCATGAGTGGAGAGAGATCTCGAGAGTCGAGGATCCTTCTCAGAAGGGAGACCGTATCATAACAGCATCGTTTTGAGAAGTAGGTGTAAGATTGTGATGTAGTCACAGTTTGGAGGATCGGTGGAGATCCACAGCGGGACGGACAGCTATGCAGTAGTATGTACAGCACAGTACTGTAGGACTCATGCGAGGGAACAAGCGAAGCAAGCAAATTCAAGAACAAGCAGACAGACAGCATTTTCTAAGTATTAATTTCCCGACTGAGCAAGCAAGCAGACAGGCAAGCAAGCATAAACTAAACAACTGCTGGAGACAGACCATCGTTTCATATGGCGCGGGGAAGGGTTATTTTGAGATACACGATTACCATTATTAGTATGTACGGACGTCCCTAGGCAAGCAGCTAGATCGGTCGAGGACCAACGCTACGTGCCATGCTCGTGACTGTACGATTTCTTACTGGAGAGGAGAAGCGTTATGCGCGCTATGACATGCAGGGAAGGTCGAGTCTGATACGGCGGATACCTGGTTAGGCTGATTTAGTTGGACTGAAGATAGATAAAGTTTGTCCATCCGAGTAGTCGGTCAGTCTTCTGCAGACGAAAATAGCATTCTCTGCAACTGTTACAAGACGATGTGCTGCTGGCGGGCCTCGAAGCGCCGGGCCGCCGTGGATGAAACGGATTGGTTGGCTGTCGATGCTCGATTTGCTGGCCGGGCCTAATTTAGTCGATCGATCTAGGAATTCTATTTTTTGCTATCAAACATACTATACTAGCAGTACGGAGTAGATAGGGCATGATAATGATTAATGATGCTGCAGCTAGTATGCTCCTCTACGTCAATTATGAATATGTCTGGAGTGATCTGGAATCGAGACACTAGTGACCAGTACGGTATATGCTAGGAAGAAATTCTACTTTCTGTGCTTTTTCAAGGGATTGCAAAACATTTAATGCATTTAATGACGTCACATGATCGATCATCGCCGGAGACATATCTACTAATACTGTATCTGTAGCTACGCAGGAGAATACCAAACAATCCTGATCTCGACACTCAAGTAAACTGAACAGGCATGAAGACTTCATTTTCTCTACAGCTGACAAATTCATCTCTGCGACTAATTTTCAATTTTGTCCTCTATCTACCGACAATCACTCCACATACGCCCGATAAATCGCCATGCCATTGACAGGCGACTCAAACTCGATGCCCACGCCCTGCCCGACAAAAAACACATAGCCCTCCTTCAGCTCGATCGTCTTGCCGCCCGCGTGCATGCGGCCGTCGCCGCTCGTGACGACCATGATGCTGGGCCCGTTGATCGGCTTGATGACCTCCTTCTCCTCCGCGCCCAGATGTGTGGCCAGCACGTGGAACTCGCTGATGGGCGGCGCGTACTCGACCGTCTTGCCCTTCTCCGCCTTGTCGCTCGGGTGTCGGCCCAGCAGCGCCTCGTCCGGGGCGTGCGGCCAGAAACTCAGCGCCTCGGTGAACAGCGCCACGTTGTCGCGCTCCGCCCGCGGACAGAACCCCGTGTTGAGCACGTTGTCCGACCGCGCCATGCACTCGACAATGTCCCCGGACAGGTACGCGTGGATCCCGTCCGCAGGCACGTACACCGAGTCGCCCGGGTTCAGTGTCATGTAGTTCATGCACACCACCGCGACGAGGTTGCCGTTGTCAACGTCCGAGTACTGCCGCCGCACCCGATCCAGCATGCTCGGGATGTAGGGGTACTTGCCAAAGGCCGACTCGGGCATCTCGATGAGCGCGTTCACCGTCTCCGCGACGACATTGTCGGGCGCCTCGAGCAGGTTCTGGGCCACGCGCTTGAGCGTCTCGTCGTTGAAATTGGTCGGCCCAGGCATGAAGCGCTGCAGCGGCTTCAGCTGGAACAGCAGGGTCAGGTCGTTCAGCGGCTTCCATCCCGCGAAGAGCTCGAACTTGGACAGCGCCACCGCAATCTCGGGCTTGTGGTTGGTGTCGGTGAATTTCTGCGGGTCTTTCTCGTGCAGCTTCTTGGCCAGCTCTCGATCGGGGTGGATCTGCAGCGGGAGGGCTTTGTCCATGGAAAGGATCTAGCCCATTAGCAATCAGCCAAGATCGCCATATCATCATGGCAGGATCGTTGATCTCACCTTGGGTAGGAATGGTAAATCAGGCCCAAACTTGTCCACAACGGACTTGCCAAGCAGATCCGGATTCTTCTTCAGAAAATCCCCGAGCGGCTCCCCGGTAGAGAGCACGTAGGACAGCACGCTGGGATACGTTCCCATCCACATCTAATCCACCATCTATCAGTGATTAGGACACAACAACAGAGAAAAATGCACTGTGTTCACCTCAGAGTAATACTGATTTTCGTCAATCTTAAAGTCCGTCCCGGGAGTGTTGGACGCTAGTCGGGCGGCCAGGGAGTGGTGGCCCTTTCTACCCCAGGGATCATTCTAATAGACATATTAGCAGCTATTTGGAATATAGGCTGTATATTGCCACACTCACCTTGCATTTACACCTGAGTTGGATGATAGATTCTGCACCGGGCATGTTGTCCAACACGTAGATAGGTAGTATGTACGAGATGACGCTAAATATATAGATCAAACTGATTGATCAGGTAATCTGTGGCACAGGGAATGTCGGAACTATATAGATCCCATGTACGTAGAAGCAATAGAAATTATATCAAAAGAGTCAAGAAGTCAAAAATAAAATATGTGACGGTACATTTTCAATGTCGAAGATGTGTGTATATAGTCCCGCATTTTAAGTTGGGCGCGGATCTTATCGACGTTCCTATGCCGTCATGGCCTGGAGAAGACTTGCGAGCCCAATCCCGCGAATGAGACACAGTCGAACCATGGCCATCTCGGATTTTATTTCTTAATGGATACTATTCTAGGTATATTATTAACAATGCAACCGACGCCGACCCACCTCCCGAAAAAGGAAAATAAATAGAGAGGAACAGATCCTCAAGCCAGGCAACCTGCCCAGCGAGAATCCAGTCTGATAGGAAGACTCCACCAACACCTCATTCTCTGATACAGAAAGGAAATCGTAATTTTCATTTCGACCGTCTTTGAATTGCTTTACCACAAATCGTCTGGGTCTGACACCATCGTCAGTGTCATCGGACGACGCGGCTTCATGGTCGATTGCGATCGTTGAAGAGACGACCCAGTCTTTTTCTTCTGCTTGACTCGCTCTTCCTCTCGCACGCCAGAAACATTGCTATCGTGAGAAGTTCGTCTTGGCATGGTAGAAGATGATAGGCCCCGCCGATAGTCTCTGCCCATTGTCTCCTGCACCCCTCGGGGCTGTAATCTCAGACTCTGCTCGTCAAGAGTGACAGCTGGAGGTTCACATGACCGGCTTCGGGCTGGTTGAAGATTCACCGCCTCTGTCTCTGGTTGGAGGTCTGTTACGAGATCACGTAGATAATTTTGACTGGCAGGCACGTAGCGAAAGCGAGGGACGTTTTGTTTATCGACGTTCTCTGCGACCTCCTGTGCATAGTCGGGACGGACAGGCTTGTACTCAAATCCGGTCTGGTTCTCTCTCTCTTGCGATTTCTTTGAACTAGTCGTGTTGAGGGTCGACGGTGCTAGAATGCGTGTGAGACGGCGAGACTTGAGAACGCTCTTCTTAGAGCGGCTCTCCTGGGAGGCCTCTTCCCCGTCGGAAGAATTATCATCATCCGCGCTGCAGCCGGGAACAAAGCCAGGCCCATAATTCACCTTCTCGCGTTGATATGGATTGTTAAACTGCGTCCAGGCTCCCTCGGTGGGAGCGGAGATGCTCACATCCCCCCATCGGGCATGAAGTTGGGGATGTTTCTGTGTCTTGCGTCTGCGGAGAAGATCGAGGGAGCTGTTGACGAGGCTGGCCATTGGTCTACCAAATTCACACGCACTTAAGGGAACCAGGACGGAAAAAAACTCGAAATCGTAGAGGGAAGAGTCTTAACAAACAACCAGACTAGAGGTTTCAGGCAAATATTCCGCTGTTAATAAATGTATAGTCAGAATTCACGCTCGTCAAAATCCAATTCCATTGAGGGGAAACGCTAGACGAACTCAAGGATGTTCTAGAGATTCCACATTTGAGTCACGAGACTGTCATGAATAAGCAACGCCTTAAGTCCGTCGATATATGGAGGAGAAGAGAACAGGTGTTTTTGAGTCAACCTATTCTCGCGATAGGAAGGAAGGCTGTGAATGCAAGGACCAGCCAAGGCCTCGCTCACAGCCTGACAGCGGAGAACCGAAGAAAGAGCAAAGAAACGATCAAACCATCCAAGCAACAGCCCGCAAAGAAAGGGCAGGAAACAACTAAAAGAAGGTAGATCGAGTGGCTCGATGTTTCGTTTCTTCGGGGTGTGGTCTGGTTCGTAGTTATAAGCTCGTCTCGTCCGGAGATCGATAAATCAAGCGCTGTGTCTGAAATAGAAGCGCGACACAACAGCAGGGGTCTGCAGCGACGATGGCCATGAACGTTGCACTATCCATATTGACAGTCTGGCGCAGGCCAACCTCGACATCCAGACCCTGGACAATTTTAGAATCGTAGGTCGCAGGCCAAGCCAGCTAAGCGCCATGGTGGGTATCGTGTGCCTGTCAACTGTAGATCTGACGCGGCGATTGCCCGTGAGTCTGCGACAGTCCGCCAACGAGGTCGCAAGGCGCTTTGCAGGCTAGTGCGGGGAGCAAGGTCCGGTGCCTTCGTTCGGTCGGTTCGTGAAGCCGCGAGGCTGCCTTCATGATGAAGAGATGCGGAGGCAGCCTGGGACTGGGCAAGATGCCGGTAGTTCATGTGGCACAGAACTGATTCTGGCCAGAGATAACAATCACAGCTGTCGTTAGACGCGTAGATGGCAGTGCGATCCAGTATGCAAGGCCAAAGATAGAGAGCTGCAGCTATCTGTGCCACCCGCCGTGCTGCATCTAACCGCCTGTCCAGCCAACCCCGCAGGCCAATGGCCGGTCATCCTCCAGACCAGCCGGTCGCGTTGTCGAGTCAGGCCAGTGCTAAAATTGGATCTTGCTGTCCCTCCAAGCTTGTTTAGATCCGGAGTACATGGGCTTGAAACGCCCAAGGCAGACTATGCCCAGGGCGGAGGGCTATTTCAGTTCGCAATTATTAATCCTGCGCGTTTACATGGATGGAAGTGAGGGTCAGCCAGTCAAGGGCATGACTTAATTTCTAGCCAGCATCTAGCCTGCCTGCGAAGACGACAAGTGCAACCTTGCGGCGCAGCACTTTCATAGGCCGCTGTAAGGTAGTACAGACGATTAATTAATTGCTATTGTTCTGGACCTGCCTCTAACCCTGCCTAAGTGGACAACTCTGCAGGTAAACAGTGGTATCTGCAGAGACCAGCCTAATAATAAATACACTATTTACTGATAATCAATCCTCCGTCTGAGTCAGTATTCGCTAGGCCGAAAAGAAGGCCTCCCTCTGGATCCTGCAGACTAGACTGCGAGTCTGGAGATGGCAATGGCGATCATCCGTGCTCCCATACTGTCACAGTCATCTTGATCAGCCTGGGGGTGGAAGCCTTGCCCCGCAAGTATATACCGTCTCCCAGATCTCTTAAAAATGAAGGGCTAGTTATATACATCCACCAACTCAGTTGGCGCCGACTTGCAACTATTCACAAGGAAAAGAAACGATACAGGCATCTGAAAGCACATCATCCATCCTAGGGTTCCTCTAGATCGTTTCCCCGTCGCTGGTATTTGCTGATTGGAAATGCTCGAATATCGTTTGCCGCCTGTCTCCCAAAAACAAGGATGCTTTGTTGGCAACCCAACGCCGATTGTGCAATTCATGCCTCTATCCAATGCAGAACATGCAAGCTGAAAAAAAAAGAATAGGTAAAGAAATAAAAGTGAGGGAATCAGAAAAGGAGAGATGCAGTCGATGCACATGCACAGGTGTAACACAAGTATGACAAATGTTGCCCTCTGAACCCGACAGAGATTCGCAGGCAACAGCACGAGTATCGCAATCCAACTCGGTATCACGTCGTCTGCGGATGATCCCCCGCATAGAAAGCTGTGTGATTTCTCAAGAAGCGAGGTCGTGATGCATAGATTTCCGGCATTTCAACACTGTAGGGCCGTAATATGAAGTAAAACCAGAGCCCTCTTCGTGTCCTCACGCAGGGTGGGACAAAGCTTGGTCTCAGCAAGTGTCCAGGGTCCATTCCTGCCGAGCGTGAACTATTACTCTATTGGGGGTCGCCCCTCACCTCCTCAGCCCCCTCTACATGGGTGACCAAGTCTCGTGACCACGGTCGCTGCAGTCGCTGAGCCGACAGGACATTGCTCCAATAGGAAGAAATCAATTGACGCTCGCGACCAAACTATTGGTATCGAATAATATGTCGAGCAATCTGCTGATCGCTCTGCGAGACCCTGGTTGAAAGGCTTTCGGGTGCAACGGCATGCATCCGCCTGGAGGTCAATTAATTCGAACACGGATATGTCGCTTTCACATTGGCGATGGCAGGGCCGGGACCTATAAGGCATGCGGCCTTGCAGGCAGTGCGACCACCTTGGTCACAGACGGCCGACGCGACCTGACAGGGCTCGCTCTGCTCGAACGAGGCGACCCAGGGCGAGTCGACGAAGGAGTCCAGGTAGTACTATGCACAGCAAGCGGCCGTCGTGTGACGGGAGACAACGCCGTCTCATCCTCACTGTCAGAGACAACAGTGAAATGCGATTCGGCAGGGGGCTGGGACTGGTCGGTACTTTGTCCTCTCTCAGCTGGTCCCTTCACCTGCTGGCGAAAGGCAACCGGACTAGGCGGCTGTTCAAACGGCACACATTCTATAGACATGGAACTGCGAGCTTTTCTCAGTGGTACACTGGAGCGACGACTCGGTGTCGCTCTCCCGGCCTTCAATCTATCCGACTCATGGCTATAAGAGCTTCTTCGTCGGGGTAGCTTGCGACTCCTCTCTCGGCTCCAAGTCGGGGCGCCCAAAGCTACCACTGGTCCGGGACTAAGGGCGACCCGGGCCCGCATTGTCTGGACTGCTGAATCAAGAGCAAGTTCGATAGCAACATGATTCCTAATGCGAGCTATCTTAGGCCACGTCGCTCTCTCGCCACTCAGACATGCCTGCAACATGAATTCGGTCGTGGGATTCTTGAGTATGCGTGGAATATGTGTATAGAGGATCTCTGGGAAGATATTAATGTCTCCCGAATACTTCTGGCTAAGAATAGATGCTGCCTTGGTGAACCCGTTCGGGAAAATACCCATCTGGGACAGCACGCCCATCCGGTGGAGGGCTTCTTCCTTTGCCAGGCTTGTCAATGTAGCTAACCACGGCCGTCGACTCGAATCGCTGCCAGGACCATCGTCTTTCGCAAGGAAAGGCACAACATGCGGATTCACTTGGGATACAATGAAATGGTTTACGTTAAACATCTCCGCCAGGCGGGTCATTGGCACATCGCCGTCGACGGAGCCATCAATCCACTGGCGGCGATCGTCGTGCCAAGGGACCGCTTCTCCAGTTAACGGATCCTTTGCCATGAGAACAGACGGGGAAAACACGACCGGCACAGAACAAGAAACGGCGCTGTAGAGAGTCAGAATCATCAGGGAAACGGACTCAGGACAAGTGAAAGGGGAGTCTCTCGCTTACACTGCAGACCAGATGAGCACATTAGGCGCGGTGATATAGTTTAGCAGCCTGGGAAGTTCGTAAGGACCAGCGCTGGAGATACATATATTCAGGACCTTTCTGGTCCGGTTGTAAGCCTCCTGAAAGGTCATATCCCCCAGCCAGTTTCGCATCACTCGTTCCAGATGGCGAATTTCATAGAATGACCCATACTTGAGCAACCTTGCTACTTTCTGCAATGCGGATTCCTGCTGTCCTTCCGGCTCGAAGACGGCAAGGTCACCATAAGCAAAGCGATCCAAGATGGCCGGGAGCTCATCGTAGGTATGGGTGCAGAATACAGCGGCTACGATGCTACCTGCTGACGCCCCGGACACCACGCGGGGCACGAGTCCGGCCTCACAAAGCGCCTTAAGCACGCCAATATGGCACATGCCGTACGTGGCACCACCAGACAGTAGCAGAGCACTTCGGCCAAAGGCTTGACGAGCCGTCAGGAGTTGGTCGAGAATATACCGCATCTCCGACAGGTCGCAGCGGTCGCTACCGGACAGATCCACGAGGGTCGAGATTGTGTCGAGTGCAGTGGTAATGTATTGATCGATCAAATTCTTCGTACCCACATGTGCATGCCGGTAGAGACTGGCGTTACACATGCCGCCAAGGTCGCGACTCAATGCCGTGCGGACTAGAAACACCATCCTGCTTATATCACAGCTGATCCGTGCCTCCTCCAGCTGCTTCATGCGTTCCCAGACAAGCCGCGGGTTGTATTCGTCCGATTCAAACGTCTGCTTCCAGGCATTGTTCCCTTCGAGTTCGTCCAGCTCGCACGCGCAGCTCCGCCACTCATCAAAGGACATGGCCTGTGAGACACAAAATACATTAGTCAGAACTTGCCATTATCAATATCATCCACACACTCACATTGCGCATCTTCAGGTACAGGATCTGCTTTCGCTCCTCCAGTCGCAATTTCCTCTCCCGTTCCTCCTTGGAGGATCCATCACGATAAGCGCTAAGCGCCTCTCCCGCCCATGTCACGGAGTCGCGAACCAACGACGAGATGGCGGCAATGGAGGTCCGTTTCCCCAGACTGCCATGTTGCCACGATTCGGAGGGATTTGCCGTCTCATTTTGGACACTACTTTTGCGATGCAACTGCGAATGAATAGCGGAAGGATCGCGGATGGGTGTCATGCTTGGCTCGTGCACAGAGCCTTCAGCTGGGATGACTTGCAACCCATCCGACAGGAACTGATTAAATCATAAAAGGGGGAAGTATGCAAGAAAAGGGACCAATTTTGTGGATGTGTGGGTAGTTGAAGGGAAGAGTGCTGCTTATTTTGTTGGGAATGGCATGTCACGAGGCCGAGGCCGGGGGCCCGTCGATCGCCCGCTGAAGTGAGCGAACTAAAGAGTCCAAGTCCCAACTAAGGCCCGTGCCGGCAAGCAATTAGGCGGCCCTTGCATCACGCGGGGAAGTTACGGAGCAGTTGGGCCTTTGGCGGGGTGCAGATTCCGCGGCCGCTGACTCACCGCGCACAGTGATGGGCATCCATTGCGTCATCTTTTCCCACCAGCCTCTACAGTACGATGTAGATTTTATTGTCCAGATATTTTATATTACTGAACATAGTCCTAACTAGAATAATGAGAATTAGTTCAGTCCCTTCTGAGTGTATGTAGGTACTGTAGATACAAGATGCAGCCTAGATCGAAACGTCTATTTTAGGTAGGGTAGGTACTCCGTATCGGGCGCCCAAGTATCCTAATTCTTGGGTTGCATTGCAGAGTCCACGAGGCCCCTCTTTCGATATTACCCCGGCTCGCTGGCTGGGTCATGGGAGCAAATGTGGATATAGTCTTTCTCAATGCTCTTCTAAGCTGATCTTTCATCCGCGTGTTCAACTCTACATCAAGAAACCTCTATCCCTATTGCCTGGGCATACTTTATCTAAGAACGAAAAAAAAAAGGTGCCGCTTTTCTCAGATCCATACGCGAATGCTACCGCCTATGAGCCAGCCACTCTCTCAGCGCCCGTCTCATCTGCGGCTCCGTATCGCGCTCGACCCAGAAGTGCCCCGCCCCTTCGATTTCTCGACTCTCGATCTTGCTGCCGGGCACATTACGTAGTGTGTCCACCCATCTCCGTATCTTCTTGTGCGGGGTAAAAATATCACTCGTGCCATAGATGACCAAGGTAGGATATGTGCGGAGCTGTTCGTCAGGCGATGGTGTCGGCACATGCGCCCCTTGGAGAGAGAGACCGGGGCTCATTCCAGAGATGAACGACACACGGGAGAACATTGTCACAAACAGCGAGACAGGTGGCAGAATAGGAGACACCAATAGATAGGAAATCTTTGGCACTGTCATTCTGTTTGCGCCACTTGCGCTTTCCGGGGTCTGCTTGAGATGCTCTTGGTTCCAGGCCTTCGACAACTCCTTTGCTTTTAAAGAGATAAGTTTCGCTGGAGATGAATCGGAAGGATTGGCGAAAAGATTCAAGACATCCTCAACTTTAGGGAGATGCGATGCAATCATGGAACCGTACGAATATCCGCCTAGTATCAACTCAATCTCCCAGGATGGCTCCTTGCCTTGGTCGTTCCTAGCTCCTGAGGCTGCTGAACCCTGATCATGTTGATCGTCTGGCCTATTTCTGGAAGATGGATGCATGTCCAACCTGCGGAGGTATTCTAGCATGAAACCGTACACTGAGACATAGTCTCCCACCTCAGGCTTCGCTGTCCAACTAGTCCGTCCTTCGGAGTCGCCTGCTCCCCTGTGCAGAAGAAGCCGGTATCAGTAAACAGTACGCTCCCTATTGTAATGATATCCATGAAGACATGACCAGTTCCTTGGGATCGGGTTCGCCGGAGCCATTTACCGGAAGTTGAACGTGCACACGATATATCCCAGCTGCAGGAGCTGCCCAGCAACGGAGTGTACCACAGGGTCGTCACAGCATCCTCCAAGAGGGGCGTAAGGATGAGCTACGATAGCGCCTCTCTTTGTCCAGGTTCCAGTGGGTTGTTGTCGTCCATGCTGCTTTGGGTGGAAGAGGCGGCATTCAAGCCGAGTACTATCGTACACAGAAGGAATGGCAAATGAGAACGTTGGCGACGGCAGGCTCATCGCAAGCACTCCGACTGGGTCCGGATCAGCCTGCCAACATCCATCAGGGAAGAGTCGTCGATGAAGGAACTGAGGGCGTTGCCCTCATAGGCTTCGTTGTCAGCAGTTCTACGTCAGTTAAACTACGACGGAAGAGTGGTGGAGCTCCGACACGCTAATAATTAGATTATCTTGGCATTTGATCCCAGTCCACTAGATTAAGTTATCGATGATCTACAAGCCCAGGACATACATTAGGATACGCATTATCATCTGTAAAAATCATGTAGAAATGCCATCAAGTGTCATTCATGAAGATGCGAGACTAAGTATCAGAAAGCAGCCATGCGGGGTCCGGTCCGTCATCTTCGTCCTCTGATCTCATAGCCCCGTGGCGGGGCGATGGGCTTATATCTCTCAACAGATCTGCTGGTGGTTCGTCTGCATGATCCTCACTGACAGAATCATCAGCAGCAGCTTCCCCGCCTTCACGGCCTTTTACGTTATTTTTGTCCACTTCGGTCGTCTGTTTGTTCTCCTCCTCTGACAAGTGAAACGTATCGAGAAGCATTGCTCTTGCTTCCTTGAAAGCTTCTAGCTCAGCGCCGATGCAACAAACAAGTAACCTCCAGTTCTTTTCTTCCGCGAGGTCGAGTTTCTCTTCGAGTCGATTGGCCGTTTCATCCATGTCCTCAATGATCTTCTTCGCTCTATCCCGAGCTTCTTCAACATTACCTCCACGAGCCTCGGCAGACCCAGGTCCGATAGAGCGCTGCATCTCCTCCTTCAACCGCTTCTCAAAGTTGGAAACTTCGGCAATCACGCTTTGCCACACGGGTCCGCCTTCCTCCAGCGCTCTTATCTCCGCATCAACTCCCCGCTGTCTCTTTCTTAATTCTGCCTGTTCGGTTCTCCAGTGTTCTCGCGCCATCTCCAGTGTACGCCGCTTGGGATTCAAGGAATAAAAAGATGACTCGGCGGGCGTCGACGGTAATGGTTCCAAAGGCGGATTTTGCAAATACTGTCTGACTTCAGATTCAAGAAGGGACAGGGAATTCTTGTAAGAGGACAGCTTCGCCTCCACGGAGTTCTCAGTGTACGAGATCTCCTGGACGACGTGGCGGTATCTAGCCCTCATTTCTGAGAGCTTATGCTCCAATTCCTCGATCTCCCGTTCCAAATTTCGAGCTTCCTTTTTCAGCTCACCGGTCCTTTGTCCATCACGACCATTCTGGATGTCCGATATCGTCTTTTGGAGACCTTGTTGCTTGGTAATGAACGTATCCACTTCCCTTATGGCATCTCGTCGTTCTTGTATTCGCGCCGCAATTATTCTCTTTTCCTCCTCCTTGACACTCAGCAACTCATGCATAGACCTCAGAATACCCTTGCGTGCAGCGCGCAGGCCGATCTTTTTCTTCGGGGGCTGCCTGACAGGTATTGTTGGCGCCCCTTTGGGGCTACTGACTCCAGAAACCGTGGGCGTCGAACTTCCATTAGAAAAGGCCTCGTCGTTACGAGGGCCAGAGAGACCAGCGAGCAAGCCCTCACTTTGGGCATCGAGGAGACTCTGTATATTCTGTTGGAGATGTCGCGCTTGACGCTCGACGTAGAGGAATGGATCATTGTGTTGCATAGACGCCTCGAGAGGCACAGGCGCGTTGCGCCTGTCCGGGAGCGGTATATCCGAATAGGAGAAGAGCGTTGACATCCTGACGAAGTTATATTGCTTCTATTTCTCTGTACGCCAGCGTACAACAGTTAAAACGACAGCTTGTTTATTTTGAACAAGTCCGCAAGGGCACAAACACAGCGCCAAAACCTTAGAAATATTCTCGAAAAAGAAAACGCGCAGTGTAAAGGAAATCACACCCGAAACATAAATGTGAGCCAACCTTCCTCATGACCTGCGCGTTGCGCAAGCGCATGACAGACAGGTAGTAGTGAAGCAGATCCAGCTACTCCGTCGAGCTTGTGACCTCTTGCTCGAGCTGTGCTGGGCCTGGCCCGTGTTGCCCGAGGCGGGCCCAGCGCAAGTGTAATGTCACGTGACGCCAGTAGGGGCTTCTGCAGGAACCACTCGTGGTCAGCTCCGGCGTTGACGTGTGCCTCGCGCCTAGAGCTTGCAAACTCAACCTTCCCACTCATTTGAATCCATCTTCTTCCACCCTGTTCTAGTCACTTAAACACCAGTTTAGGTGACTTCTTTCTGTTGTCCTAGAGCTCGACCTCCTTTTCAAGCTCTCCCGCGCTTTCGGAGCTATCTGCGACCAGCTCACATCGCCTCATCGCTCCGGTGGAGGCACCGGGGATCCGATATTCAAACCAGCTACTTCCGTCGATATATTGACATCTTAGAGCGCGCGAAGAGATGGTTGGCCTTACTAACGCCGCCGGCCTGGTTGGCTTTCTCTCGGAGCCCGACCCCGAGCTCAAAGTGTTCGCCTTGAAAACTCTAGATGCCGAAGTCGATGTGCTCTGGCCGGATATCGTGGATGCTATTCCTCAAATGTATGTCATAAGCTCCAGAAGTCTGTCTTAGTTGTCTGCGATTTCTATCTGCTATCTAGTCTTTGCGAGACAAGAATGTGGCTTAACAGTGATCGTTTTCCAGAGAGGCACTGTATGAAGATGAAACGTTTCCTGAGCGCGAGCTCGCTGCCTTGGTCGCCTCGAAAGTGTACTACCATCTTCAGGAATATAACGAGAGTATGGTGTTTGCTCTGGGAGCTGGGAAGCTCTTGAACTTGGATAACGGCGGCGAGTTTGAAGAGACCATTATTGGTAAACTGCCTGGATCCATCATAGACCTTTTGGTATGACTAACTTTTTATTCTAGCAAAATGCGTGGATACCTTTATCGCCCTCTCAGCGAGCCATAAGCCCAGTGTTGGCGAAACTCCAGTGAATCTTAACGCCGCATTTCCCACTACATCGAACGGCGCCACGAGTACGTCTGCGAGCCTTACATCTCCGATAACCCCCTTTTCACAGTCCACCCTGCCTTCAAAATCGTTGCTCTCTCGACAGGAGGATTCCAATGTTGATACCTCTTATCCCGGCGGCGAGAATGCAAACGTGAAGCAGGTGGAGGTCCCTCTGGTCGTCAAGAGAGGGGTTCAGGGTCAGCTTCAAGCTGTCATTGAACGACTGTTCGAACAATGCTTCCGTCAGAAACGCTATCGCCAAGTTGTCGGCATAGCAATCGAGGCAAAGAACTTAGATGTTCTCCGAAGAGCGATCCTGCGTTGCAGAGAGGACGAGAAACAGCAAGGGGAGTCTTCAAGACGGTGTGAAGAATTGATGGAGTATGTGCTGGATATCTGTATGGGTGTCCTTCAGGAACGGGGTTTCCGCAATGAGGTTTGTCACCTTTGGTTCTATTGATGATTTCCATTTGCTGACATTTTTCGTTGCTGGGCAGATTCTGAAGCTCATTCTAGAGCTTTTGAACGAGATTCCTTCACCGGATTACTTTTCAATCGCCAAGTGCGTTGTTTATCTGAATGAGCACTCTATGGCAACAGATATTTTACGTCAGCTCGTCCAGAAGGGTGATGCGAGATCGCTCGCTGTGGCTTATCAAATTTCCTTTGATCTTTATGACAATAGCACGCAGGAGTTCCTGAAAAAGGTCAGCCAGGAGATTGCAGAGCTCGTACAAGAGGGTGACGCCGCAAACAACGCGGAAAGAAACGAAAACGACGCAAAAGAATCAGATCCTCTGTTACAGAATCAGTCGTCCCCTAGATCCTTGGGTGCCAATGGAGAGAAGCTTTCAGAGGAGGCCCGTAATGCATTCAAAGCGATCCGCGACATTCTTGACGGTGTCAAAACCATTCAACTAAACCTTGAGTTCCTGTACCGCAATAACAAAGCCGACATCGCGATCCTCAACAAGGTCCGAGACAGCCTGGAAGCTAGGAACTCTATTTTCCACACCGCTGTCACGCTTTCCAATGCGTTCATGCATGCCGGAACCACCCATGACAAATTCTTCCGGGATAACCTAGAATGGCTTGGAAAGGCTGTGAACTGGTCAAAGTTCACAGCAACTGCAGCTCTCGGTGTGATTCATCGTGGCAATTTAACGCAAGGGCAGAGACTACTCACTCCCTATTTGCCAAAGGAGCATATCTCCGGCGTCGGAAGCACTGGTTCTGTTTACAGTCAAGGAGGATCCCTCTACGCGTTCGGATTGATCTATGCAAACCACGGTGGCTCGGCTGTCGAGTTTATTCGGGATCATTTCAAGAAAGCTACGGAAGAAGTCGTTCAGCATGGTGGTGCTCTGGGCCTGGGTGTTGCAGGCATGGCGACTGGTGATGAAGGCATTTGGGAAGACCTTAAGAGTGTTCTCTACACCGACTCTGCCCTCAACGGCGAGGCAGTTGGTCTTGCGATGGGTCTCGTCATGTTGGGAACCGGAAACATGAATGCTTTGCAGGAGATGGTGCAATATGCTCACGAGACCCAGCACGAGAAAATCGTGCGGGGTCTGGCCATGGGCATGGCACTCATCATGTACGGTCGTCAGGAAGCTGCTGATGAACTGATCAACGGGTTGCTTGGTGATCCGGATCCAACACTCCGCTATGGTGGTATCATGGCCATCGCGCTGGCATATTGCGGTACTGGAAGCAACAAAGCCGTCCGGAAGCTCCTCCACGTCGCCGTTAGCGATGTTAACGACGACGTCCGGAGAGTGGCCGTGTTGAGCTTGGGCTTCATCCTCTTCAGAAAGTATCAGAGCGTGCCGCGTATGGTTGAGTTGCTCTCCGAATCATACAACCCGCATGTGCGGTATGGTGCTGCAATGGCCCTCGGTATCTCCTGTGCTGGCACCGGCTTGGATGAGGCTGTCGATCTTTTGGAACCTATGCTGAAAGATCCAACCGACTTCGTGAGACAAGGAGCCCTGATCGCCTTGGCCATGGTCCTGATCCAACAAAATGAGACGATGAACCCCAAGGTTGGCACGATTCGCAAGACCATGATGAAGATGATTGGAGACCGACACGAAGATGCCATGGCCAAGTTCGGATGTGCTCTTGCCCTCGGTATCATCGACGCTGGTGGGCGAAACTGCACCATTAGCCTGCAGACTCAGACTGGAAATCTCAACATGCCAGGAATTGTCGGGGCGGCTGTCTTTACGCAATACTGGTATTGGTTCCCTCTGGCACACTTCCTTTCTCTCAGCTTCACGCCAACGGCTGTTATCGGCGTTGACCAGAAGCTGGAGGTGCCAGTCTTTAAGTTCCACAGCAACACCCGACCTAGCCTGTTTGATTACCCGCCTGAACAACAGGTCAAGGCCGACGAGGCTCCAGAGAAGGTCAAAACGGCTGTTTTGTCCACGACGGTGCAGGCGAAGCGGCGTGCACAGCGTCGCGAAAAGCAACAACGGCGGGAGAGCATGGATATTGACCAGACGCCTACTACCCCGAAGGTCTCCGGTCAGTTGCCCGAGAAGATGGAAACAGATGAGGGCACCGCGAAGGGTGAAGAAGAGGCCAAGGAGGACAAGGAAGCGGCGGACGCCCAGAAGAAGAAGGTGGAGAAGGAGAAGGTCGGGTATGAACTCGAGAACATGTCGCGAGTGCTTCCGGCTCAGTTGAAATTCCTGACTTTCCCCGACCCGAGATATGAACCCGTCAAGAGGGTAAGTCTTTCCTTGCACAGGATCTATGAGAGTAGAAGTTCCTTTGGACTAACTGCGTTGCAGCCCACGGGAGGAGTCGTCGTCGTGTTGGATAAAAAGCCTGAAGAACCGCGGGAAACTATTGAGCTACGGGCCAGTACGGAGGGCCGACAAGCAGCAGCACCGGAGACGCTCCAGGACCGCCTCCAGGCGGCCGCGGCTGGCGTCCCTACGTTCCAGACCCCCCAGCGAGGCGCGGAGCGGACTGGAGCGGGCGCTCCCACCGGAGCTGCTCTGGCAGCAGGCGTGTTGACGGCAGTGGATGAAGACGAAGAGGCGGGGAAGATGCCCGGTCCCCCACGAGTTTGACTACGAGACAGACCATATGGAAGAGGATTAGAGGGCTTCCTGGAGATGCAATGTGAGCTGCTGTTGGGCAGCGTATGCTAGATCCTGTGTGTATGACTAGAGTTACTTTGCATCTGTCGGGCATGTATCTGGGGCAGCAGACTTTAGCCACTGCGGTTTGAATTATATCCCTATATTCTAGTTGCCTTCGTTATTAAAGCACTTCGTAATGTCTTTTGTCGCCCTTCCAGCTCTGGCTGGCTTACATCAGAGTAATCTCATCTCACGTGTCCTCAGTCATGTGGCCGACGACCTACCCGCTAAGTAATAAGAATGTAAGGGGTCTGCTTGAGAGCGCTGCAATCACAACTGCCTAATTTGTCATCACGGAGAACAAGGCGGTCGATTCGCCTCGTCTTCACATGGAAGGGCCGATCCTCACGAGTCACTTGCCTATAACAGCACTCTTGCCGCTGGCTCGCTCCCGTCGCCAGCTAAGCCCGGTGTCACGTGGCATGTGGCTCCTGCGATCCTGGTGAACCTCGGCATTTTCCTGTTTTGGAAACAGCAACTGCCGACGCCGCAGCAACGTGCAGAGGTACTCCGGAGTAGGAAGCGCTTATCAGGCCCTAACACGCTGGGCTGTTGATTATTCCGAGACGACCGGGGCTGGTGGGACGTTTTTGCATGCGTCGCTTACTGCCATAGGTACTAACTAACACCTAACTCCGTTCTGGTGACCTTGTCACGCCCCGGCCATTTGTCGGCCGAGGGGTCCCGCTGACGGATGCGCAGACGGCAAGCATGTGAAGATTCCCCAAATTATTCCATCTGCAACCCCGAACAGCCGGCCCTCGTTAGTATTTCTCTGGCCCCAGAGGAATGTGAAATGCGCAGTTATCGTGGTATATATTTAACTATTAAAGATCCGCCGTTGCATTTTTTTAACACTTCCTCCGCCGTTCCCTGGAAACCTTGACCCCCGTCCCTCTCCCTCTTCACAGGCCGATCCTTGCTCAGATCCTAGTTTTACGAGGCGAGAATCACAATGTCGAAAACATTCACCAAAGACGACGTAGCATCGCATAACAAGCCGGACAGCCTCTGGGTTGTCATCGACGAGGATGTTTACGACCTGACCAAGTTCCAGGATGAACATCCAGGTAAGCTCCAGAGGATTAGATTTCATGTGGATTTGCTGGCTGACATATTTTGCTTGGTGCGATCTAGGTGGAAAGAAGAGTGAGTTTACTCCGGTGTCTCCGCGCCCTAGCGATTTGCGTCCGTTGCTGATTTCTCTCCCGGTACAGTTCTCCAGCGCGTGGCGGGGAAAGACGCCTCGAAGCAATTCTGGAAATATCACAATGAGGGCATCTTGAAGAAGTACAAGGGACAATTGCAGATCGGATCTCTTGACTCCAAGAAAGCCGCCGCTCCTCCTTCGCCACCAGCGACCCCTGCTGCAACGCAGGACTCCTCCAAGACAAAGGCGCTCAACGACGCAAAGCCCGCCAAATCAGAGGCCGCGCTGGACCCGTACGGCGATCTCATTCCATTTGCAGACCCTGCTTGGTACCAAGGGGTAAGCTATCCTACAGAAAATATGCTGGATTCCTGTTCCTTCAACCTGCGGGGGATTCGCTGACGGTGGAAAAAAAATCCTTAGTACCATTCACCATACTTCAATGAGACTCATGCGGCCCTCCGCGAAGAAGTTCGTCAGTGGGTCGAATCGGAAATCGAGCCCTATGTTACGGAGTGGGATGAAGCCAAGAAGATTCCAGATCACCTATACAAGCAGATGGGTGAAAGAGGCTACCTAGCTGGTCTGCTGGGTACTCACTACCCAGTACATCTGACGAAGAATCGGGTCAAATCTGTTCCACCGGAGAAGTGGGACCTTTTCCACGAGATGCTGCTCACTGACGAGATTTCTCGTGCTGCTAGCGGAGGTCTCGTCTGGAATTTGATCGGTGGTTTCGGTATCGGGTGTCCCCCCGTCGTCAGATTTGGCAAGAAATCCCTGGTCGAGAGGATCTTGCCGGGCATCCTGGCCGGTGACAAGCGCATCTGTCTTGCCATCACTGAGCCTGATGCGGGCAGTGATGTTGCCAATATAACCTGCGAGGCGAAGCTGACTCCCGACGGCAAGTATTACATCGTCAACGGTGAGAAGAAGTGGATTACGAACGGTGTCTGGGCCGACTATTTCACCACTGCGGTTCGCACAGGGGGCCCTGGCATGAACGGAATCAGTGTCCTGCTCATTGAGAGGGAACACGGTGGTGTCAGCACTCGCCGAATGGATTGCCAGGGTGTCTGGAGCAGTGGCACGACCTATGTCACATTTGAAGATGTCAAGGTGCCTGTTGAGAACCTGTTGGGCAAGGAGAACCAGGGATTTAAGGGTGGGTTTTCCTCTCTCTGACCGTTATTATTGCCAGACCACGCGATCGACCTTACTGACCGTATGGTAGTGATTATGATGAACTTCAACCACGAGCGGATCGGTATCGTCATCCAGTGCATTCGTTTTGCTCGCGTTTGCTATGAGGAATCAGTCAAATACGCCCACAAGCGCCGTACCTTTGGCAAGAGGCTGATCGATCATCCTGTCATTCGGATGAAACTGGCCCACATGGCCCGTCAGATTGAGGCTACGTATAACTGGCTCGAGAATATCATCTACCAGTGTCAGTCGATGGATGAGACAGAGGCGATGCTCAAGCTGGGTGGAGCCATCGCAGGCCTCAAGGCCCAGGCCACCACAACCTTCGAGTTCTGCGCCCGTGAGGCCAGTCAGATCTTTGGCGGTCTCAGCTACAGTCGGGGCGGCCAGGGAGGCAAGATTGAGAGGCTTTACCGGGACGTCCGCGCATACGCGATCCCCGGTGGCAGTGAGGAGATCATGCTGGATCTCAGCATGCGCCAGAGTCTGCGGGTGCACCAGTTGTTCGGCATGAAGCTATGATTCCAAAAATTCTGTAGCCTTTCTTTTCTTTTTGTCGTTGTTGTTTTTTCCTTGTAGACAAGTTTTGCATGAGTGTCATTGCATTATCCTTCTTGAAGACTCATGGTTAGAGTGACGCTAGACCACATGGACGTCCACATCGACGGGGTGGTTCTCTTAGTCTTTCGCTGTTCTCTCTGACTGGTTCTTTTGGATATCAATATCCGGCGCAGAAGTGTACTTTTAGCACTGGTTCAGCTGAATACAGTCACTCGTATACATTGTTATACATATAACCTGGCATTAACAATAGTAGAATAGTAATGCACATATACCTAGGTATTGTTCTAATTAAACGCCATCTGCAGAAAATTTTAGGGGATCCGAAAAGCTTCTGGATTTCAAGGCCTTTGTGAATATTCAATGACGTCTCATTGTTTATCGGTCCACTTTTAGTCGAGTTCTTTTCTTCGTCTTCAGAGCGAGGCGATTGAATGCGGCTAGCTTTTGCGCTCTTTGATTGGCCAACCCTGCGGCGTCTTCACTTGCATTACGGCCGCGGACAACCGCCACAAGCGCAACCATCATCAGCCCATGTAAACCGCAGCTCTCCTCAGCCAGAATCGAAGTCGCCTTCAACCAGCTGTCTGGTCACCCACGACTTCGTCTTCAGATATTCGCGCTGGGTCGCTCAGAATCCTGTCCGTCAGTGGCATCCAGTGCCCCATTACGGTGCTCGCCTGGGAGCGTAGCATCGAGCGCTGCGGCAAAGTGGAAGGAGAACACTGTCCTCAATCGCAACCACCATTACCTGGCTGCAGAGGACAGGAGACCCGCCACAATCAGTCAGACAAAAAACTGCCTCGCTGACTCACCCAAGTCGCTTCAGCCAAGCTTTATTTCTCCCAGCCTCCCGAATTATCGTCTCGACGACTTTTATCACTACCTCCGTCCTACTTGCCACACAGTTTCCTCTACTTTCTTGTCCGTCACAAGCAACGCATTGGTGAACATAAAACCAACATCTCTTCCTTTTCTACAGAGTTGAGCTCGAATTCTCATCACTGCAGTACTGCAACGTGATTTCTACAGTCTCCGTCCCGCTTTCTCATCCGACTTGTCCCTGAGTCCAACATGTCGCGTAACTTCCTCGATCAGGACTTCGGGTCCGAAGAAGAGGACGATGACTTCAATCCGGCTCCTGCCGTTGACTCGGAAAATGAAGATGTAGAGGAGGATGAAGGCCAACAGGAAGATGGACCTAATGATGAAGTGAACGGTGATGGTGGAGATGACGACGCCGGTGCGAATGAAGAAGACGAGGAAGGTGGCGGTCAGGAGGAGGAAGGGGAAGATGAAGAACAACCTGCCGATGAAGACGAAGAAGAAGATGAGGAGGAAGAGGAAGAGGAAGACGAGGAGGAAGACGAGGAGGATGAAGACGCAGTTTCGGTAAGCCAATGGGCGAAATCATTCGTTTTCTTAATGTCCCCTAGCATATAAAACTGACTTGACTCTTTTCTTTGTCTGCACAGGGCCGTCCACGCAAGAGGAGAAGGCGGGGTCTGCGTTCCTTCTTCGTCGAGGAAGAAGCTGGTGTCGATGAGGACGACGAAGAAGTCGAAGAGGATGAGGATGACATGGGTGACGGGTTCGGTGCCGATGTGCATCCTGACGACATCGATGCTCTTCCCGCCGGTGTGGAAACGGATGATCGCAGGCATAGACAACTCGATCGCCAACGAGAGATCGAGGCGAGCATGGATGCCGAAAAGCAGGCCCAGGCCCTGAAGGAACGATATGGACGCAACCGTATGGCCAAGACAGATGCGGTAGTCGTCCCCAGGAGATTACTCTTGCCGAGTGTTGACGATCCGAGCATCTGGGGTGTTCGGTGCAAGCCTGGAAAGGAGCGAGATGTGGTTCTCGCCATTCAGAAACGCGTGGAGCAGCGTCCTCCAGGTTCCCGAAACGGATTGAAAATCATCTCCGCTTTCGAGCGTGGTAAAGCCATGAGTGGTTATGTCTACGTGGAGGCTCGCAGACAGGCAGATGTCTTGGAAGCCTTGGATGGGCTGTTAGACGTCTACCCCAAGTCGAAGATGGTTTTGGTTCCAGTCAAAGAAATGCCGGATCTCCTGCGAGTCAAGAAATCTGAAGAGCTCTTGCCCGGTAGCTGGGTGCGGATCAAGCGTGGCAAGTACCAGGGAGATCTGGCCCAAATTGAGGAGGTCGAGACCAATGGCCTTGTGGTTACGGTCAGACTTGTACCTCGCCTCGACTATGGATTGAACGAGGACTCTAATGCACCGGCGACTGATGCAAAGAGGAAGAGGTTTGGTGGTGCTAACAGTGTCGTTAACCGTCCGCCTCAGCGTCTGTTCAGTGAAGCAGAAGCCCGAAAGAAGCACAGCAAATATCTCTCGTCAACAACCACATTGGGCGGAAAGTCATGGAACTACCTCGGCGAGACCTATGTGGATGGTTTCCTGATCAAAGATATGAAGATTCAGCATCTAATTACGAAGGACGTGAACCCTACGCTGGAGGAGGTTACCATGTTCGCCCGAGGAGGCGAAGATGGAACCTCAAATCTTGACCTGGCTTCTTTGGCTACAACACTCAAAAACACAAACAAAGAGGACGCTTACCGCCCCGGTGACCTTGTTGAAGTGTTCCGAGGAGAGCAGCAAGGCGTCGTTGGTCGAACCGTGTCCACCCGTGGTGATATCGTCACGTTGGAGGTCACGGAAGGTGAGAATCAAGGACAGAAGATAGATGCGCCGATGTCGTCGCTCCGGAAGCGTTTCAGGGAAGGTGACCATGTTAGGGTTATCGGCGGCAGTCGGTACCAGGATGAGTTGGGTATGGTAGTCCAGGTCAAGGGCGACAGTGTCACCATCCTGAGTGACACGACCATGGAGGAAATCACAGTTTTCAGCAAGGATCTGAGACTTTCAACCGAATCTGGAGTCGATGGAAAACTTGGATCTTATGACATGCATGATCTGGTGCAGCTTGAGTAAGTTGGATGTTTCCCTTTCACAGATCCTTCCGATGCTAATTTGCTTCTTCTAGCGCTGTCACCGTCGCTTGTGTGATTAAGGTCGATCGTGAGTCTGTGAGGGTCATTGACCAGAACGGTTCGGTTCGAGATGTTCTGCCCTCAAGAATCTCCAGCAAAGTCCCACTGCGAAGGGAGTCAGTAGCCACTGATCGCAATGGTGCGGAAATTCGTCGCGGTGATACCGTTCGGGAGATTTACGGCGAGCAGCGGACCGGAGTGATCCTCCACATCCATCGCTCGTTCGTCTTCGTGCACAACAAAGACCAGGTGGAAAATACGGGTGTCTTCGTCGTTCGAACCACTAATGTCGTCACGGTTGCGGCGAAAGGCGGCAGAGCCACTGGGCCAGATCTCTCCAAGATGAATCCAGCACTGCGTAACGCACCGAACCGGGCTGCTATGCCACCTCCCCCTAAGACATTTGGACGCGACCGTCTCATCGGAAAGACCGTTTCTATACGGAGAGGTAGTTACAAGGGTCTCCTAGGCATCGTCAAAGATGCCACAGGCGACCAAGTTCGAGTCGAGCTGCAGTCGAAAGGCAGTCTGGTTAACGTTACGAGGGACATGGTCATAGTCAAAGAGTGAGTTCTGCATTCTCAAATGATGTCGATTCTGGTTACTGACCTGCTTGCAGTCCCATTACTGGTCAAACCATCGATATGTCTCGTGGCGGCAAAGGATCACGCATCCCATCGGCCGCAGCGCCGTCAGCTGGACGAGACGGCTGGCATGGCTCGCGTACCCCTATGGGCGCTCCCGACTCCTCCAGAACTCCCGCTTGGAATGCTCTTTCCTCGAGAAGTAAGTGGTTTCACCTTCATTGTGCACCCAATGTGATGACGATGCTGACGCCAAATGAAGCTCCAGCTTGGGGTGGCGCCGCTGGTTCCCGTACTCCAGCATGGAAAGCGGATGGATCGCGTACCTCGAACCCGTACGATGGCAGTCGCACTGCTTACGGAGGCAGTGGATTCGGTGGGCGCGC
>NW_013562973.1:0-40717 GCF_000968595.1 Rasamsonia emersonii CBS 393.64 | reverse complement strand
GCTGCCGCGTGAACAAGGGTTTCCGCAATCACTTGGGTATTCTCGTGCATTTCAAACGCGTGGCCAATGGCAATCAAGAGTTTTAAGTGGTCGTCGCCAGTGCAGCTAAGAGCACGAATACCTGGGCCCAACTCGCGCTGATACACGAGTTCAACCGAGATCTTGTTCCTCTCCCAAGCCGCGACGGTCCATTGAACGAGGTTTTCAAAGTTGGGGAACGCTTCGCCGATCCTCGGTTCCGCCTTGCGTGAGAGCAGGATGGACTTGACTTGGAGACCAAGATCGGCGCGCGTATCGAGAAGAAGGCGAGAGGTCTCGGGCATCGACATGATGTTCTCATAGAACGTTTGCAGTTCTTGCTGCGACCATTCCGGATCTGACCAGGGGGCCACATAGGCATGGAAGGTCCTGCCCAGTTCAACGGGCGACTGCACCTTCTTAGGCATTCCTATCTTGGCAGTCCACATTGACAGAATTGCAGTAGACCACGTCGAAACGCCGAGTGAGATGACGGTGGCGTATATGAAATGGGGGTGCGACGCGCGAATTCCAATGCCGACTGGTAGACCGATGAAGACTCCCGCCAGAAGTGGCTTCAGAGCATGGGGACCAGAGAAGATCTTGGTGTACTGGTACCAAAGAAGACCTGTATACGCAATCACGTAGGCACAAAACAGGATCACTGCCTCGAGTGACTCTTGGAACACCCAGATCAGGATTCCCGTGACGACAAAGCTCCAAACATGCCACATGCAGAACTTGAAGAGCGTGGTCCAGTAGACCTGTCTTTTCAACCGCACGTCCCGCTTCTGAGAAGCTCGAATATCCTTCGCCGTTTTTACGGCCTGAGGAGTGTGTTGCCCGATGAGGTCATGCAGCTGTTGGGCCTTGGTGTCGATGAGCACGGCGCCGACCAGATAATACGCCAGGCCCAGGCCAACCGCCATGCGGGATGCATTTGCCAGAGATGGCGAAAGACCAACGAGCTGACCGCCACAGAGCAGTTCAACCCATTTATCCATAAGGGCGACGATAAAGTACAGCATTCCGCAGCCAACCTCCTGCCCAGCTTGACGCCAATGGATGAAGGCATTGTGCAGACGGATTCCCTTCTGTGCGTTCCGCAGAGTATCCAGTGCCACTTTGGTCTGGATGTTCCACGAAGAACTGAAAGGAATAGGCCGAGGAACGTCGGCGTAGCGGCAATACCAGTTGATCAGGAAGTTGGTCGAATCCCAGTCTCGCGCCAGCTCAAAGACCAATTTGTCCTCGGTGGCTTTCGAGAAGATGCTCTTCTTTCTCTCCGCTAGCACGGCACGTAAGAGCGCCTCTCGAGACAGCTTGAGGGCTGCAGGATCACTCATCTTTTCAAAGGCCTTCTCGTCGTTTCCGGAATAGGTGGAGAGGTACCATTGCCGGATCTCAGCGTCATTTGTGGTGCGGATCTTCTGATACCAGGTGACCCAGCTTGCACCGACCGATCTGAGCCCGAGAATCAACAGGCCGATAAACGCATAGAGAACAACAAGGTACACCAATGAGTCATGACCGGTGAAGGTGGTGATGATCGGCGACAAGAAGAGGAGCGGAATGCAGGCGATGATGACCTTTCTGCCAGAGAGGAAAGCGCTTCCAGGGTAGCTGAAGCAGGAGATGGAAGCAAAGAGGGTGAGGTATGCCGTCAGAGCGAACAGATACAGGAAGAAGACGATTCCAGAACGCGGTCCTTTGGCGCACGAAATGACAATAAATCCGATGAGTCCGCCCACGAACGTGAAGGCGAGGCCTGCAATGAACCGAATAAGGATGAACATGTTCATCGCCGAAAATGCCATTGAAACGAGATAGTACGAGCCACCGCAGGAGATCCACGTGCCGATAGCACCCGACAGCAAGAGAGCGATCATCAGAGCCGTGGTTGCCATTTCCATATCTTCGTACGGCATAAACGCAGACAGATACAATCCCCGACCGATAAAAGTCAGGAGGATGATATCGATGAGGGCGGGAATCGCGAAGACACTCAGGAAGGTAAATCTCTGGTATCCAGGCATTGGTTTCACCGCATCCTCTGGATCGACATCGATCTGAGCACCTGCATACGCCGTTGCCAGCTCTGGAGCTCCATTCACCCAGAGAGGTGGTGGATGCTCATTGTAGTACGCTCTGAACCGGTCCGACAGCAGCTTGCCAAAGGCGCTCGGAGACATGTCGAAGTAGGCCTCACAGCGAGACCCTAGAGCGAACGACTCCGCAAACGCAGCTGCCTGATCAGACTGATTGTTGAAAAGCGGGTTCCGATCGGTCACTTCGGCATAGATCTCATCGAATGCACCCTTCCTAGCAGCGCAAAACAGTGACAGGGCAAAAATGTCCGCGTAAGCATCGATACGGCCCTTTTCGATCAAACTGCTCATGGCGCTGGTGATGGTGGCAAGATCTTTCTCCCGTCGGTATTTCAGGATTTCCGTGAAGATGCCTTCGACTTCTTGGAAGAGAGCAAGCGACCTTTGCAGCGAAGGATGCTGACAACCTTGGTTGCGGTACCAAGAAATCCTAGATTGGATCAGTTGTTCAGCTTTTACTTCACCGCTGAGGTAACCAGCCGTGTTGAGATCCTTCAGCTGGGATAGAGTCGGAGCTTCGATGAGCTTCTTGCGGATATAGGCACAGATGGTGTCGTTCAGCTCAGTTTTGGTGTCCGTCAAGGTAAGATGCCGCAGATAAAGCAGAGATTCTGTTGGGGTGAGAACGTCAATGTCCTGAACCAGGCGTCGTGGCAGGCCAGTGTCTTCCACGAGGTCCTTTGACCATTTTGCGAGGGCAGTCTCAACCTCGAAGCAGATGTGACGAGGGAAGCCCTTGCTTGACAGGAACGTGTGAAGGACAGTACCGACCAAACCCTGGGCATTCTTTGACATGAAGATGTCAATGCCGTCAGCGTCCGCCTGGTAGACAGCCCAGAAACGGCTTTCAGAGCTTTTGCGGAAACCCGAATCGAGACCCAAGTACACCCGCACGAACTTGTTCGAGGCCAGAGTCGAAAGCTCCTTTACCGCCGCGACAACCGAGGATTCGAAGGATGAATCGGACGAAAGAAAAGTGTCATGAAATTGTCGAAGCAGAGAGCCAATGCTCTGAACCTTGTTTGCGGGGACGGGATGCAGTACGCTCAGGGACTTCAACTTTTGCTGTGATTGTAGAATCTCCGAGAAGGCCGTGTCAGTCACTTCAGACCCCAGAGGGAAGCAGCCAAGAGCAGTGTATTCCACGCCGGAAGCAGAGATCGACAATGGGTTGCCCAGCGACTTGGTCTGAGAGACCCATTCTGGCGGTTCCTGGACGACCAGATCCGACGGGCTTCGGTCTGCTGGCGGATATTCCTTCGAAGCCAACACCTCCTTTAATCGTGGAAAGATGGACTTGAGTCTTCCCCACTCCGGTTTGTCGGCGGCCTGTTGTAGAATCGTGGCATTGGATCGCCAGATGTCATGCACATTCATGATGTCGGCTTCCTTCAACCACCCGAACGCGGAGAGAGGTTCGCATGTCTTGAGGTTGACAGTCGCATCAGTCAACGCCGACTTGGAGCCAATCCAGGTGATGGCGCTGTAAAAGTTGCACCACTGCATAGCTCTCCGCACAACGGCGTTGGACAGGACAACATTATCGTCGACCGTTTCCCACGCCATCACCACGAAGTCTCGCAAGCATGCCTCCGACACAAACGCCTTGATGGTGGGTTTCAGTGATGTCATCTGGAAATAGTCTCGCTTCTCGCCGTTGAAGAGGATACTGGCGTTTCTCATGACCAGCCCTGAGACGGAGTCCGCCTGCAGGATCTTTCCATCTTTGAGGAAATCCGGCGGGGCCGCTTCAAGGTAGACCTCCAAGCCGATTGCCCTGATAGCCTCGAGCAGTTTTCGCAGAACCGGGCCACTGAATACCTCTTCCCAGTCTGCCAGAAGGACGCCAGTGAATGCCGTGCCGGAGAAGGCACGAACCAGTGTGTTTATGACATTTTCGACCGTCTGATCCAGGGAGCCCGTCGAGGCAGTGAGACGCAAGTTGATCCTCCCCAGTGCTTTTACTTCGCGTGCAGAAGCAATCGCGTCGGCCACACCTTCGCGAAGCGGATCAACGATCAGCAGGTCCCATTGGCTCAGGAGCCTCGATTCGGCCGCTGTGATCGGGTTATGGAACCCGCCGAGATAGACACCGAAGGATGACGGTCTTTTCTCGGTTTGACGGCCGTAGATGAGGTTGAGGTGCTGTCTCGCAAACGCAGAGAGGCGACTCTCTATCGTCTTGGGAAGAGTTTCTGGTTGCTTTCGTGACTACGAAAAAAAAAATCCATTAGATCTGCCTGGAAGTGTACTTTAGAGGACTTCAACTCGAGGACGTACCTTCCATGAGATTAATAATCTAGATATTACCGAGTAGATGATATAACCACATCCAGCCGTTAAGGTAGCCAATATCGATGCGACAAGAACCTAACTCGAGTCAGTACCTGAACAGCAGGATTTCTCGTCATGAGGACATACAAACTGCCACCAGTGACTGTGCATTCCCTGCCAGTACACTGGGGTGACCTCCAAGATTTTCGCCATTTTGACTCAACAATCGTACAAAGACTCTAAAAATCCTAACGGGCGGTTGAGAGAAATTACTAAGGTCTGTACAATCAACAGCCCACGGGGCTCTGGTTCCAAACGAGCGGCACTGCGTCACAGATCCATGACATAAAGACCGAAACGCCAAACGTCAGACTGGACTGGACGTTCGCAGCAACGAATGAAGGTCGAATTGGCAGTGCCTCGGGGTACCAGTGTCTGTCAAAAGCAGACAACCAAGGCGAGATTGACAAGATAAAAAGAAAGAAGCTATGTTGACAGCAGCAAGTTCGAAGTCTCCGGACGAAACTTTCGGGGCGAGCTGTCTGTCCCCCGCCATCCAGCGATTGCGGTGGGCATGGGATCATTGGTCCGTTTCTAGAACATCGACTGGCTGAGCGAGTATAAAAATAGGCCAGCAAGCTGTGCTGTCCCCAACCAATGGCCGTCTGGTCGCACAATCCAGGGCAGCGGGTCAAGGGCCGAAGAGCTGTCGAGCCAGACGCTTCACTCTGCGAACGGCGAGGGGCTACGGTTACGGTAGCTTTGCGTTGGCCATGCAGCAGGTCGCCCAGTAGGCTGTAGCCACTGCCGGCCTGGTAGCCGCTGGACAAGCGGCTAGGGACAGGGCCGGAGTCGCTGCCCGATCCAAGGCACAGCGTATACGGCGCAAGCCCCCACTGGAGCGTTCCATCGTGACATGGAGAGGAAGAGGTTTGGACAGCGGTGAGTTGTTGAGTTGTCCAGGCTGTGGCGTCGGCCGGCGAAGTTTGTGTCGGGTAACAGTACCGTACGGATACAGGCCGTGACAGTCACAACGCGCGTATTGGTACGGTACGGTCACGGTTTCGGGCCATACGGAGCTCCGTATCACATTCGCCCCAGATCTGCTTCTGCTGGATCCATCATCTTCATCCATATCCATCCCTTCGACCCGCTTGCTGACTGCGCGGTTGTTTCAGATTGCCGGCCCGGTGCTCAGGGGCAACTTGCCTTTTACGCGATCGCTACACATCACATCGCGATCGACAGGTAGCGCACGCCATGGATCTCTGTCATCCTCGCTAACCCGAATCGGAAACTGCTTACTGCGCGCCCCCATATCCTTACTTTTAGCTGCTAAACACTAGCCCGGCTCGTATAGTTTATTTCCCGAATATGCACGCGATATGTCCGACCGATCTGCAGCCGGGAGACATGTCCAATGGCCGCCGGGTGAGCTGTGCTTCTCCTTACGCCCTGTGGCTGGCGGAGACAATTGGCACCGTGGCTCGAATCAGGAAATGTGATGCAGAACTGCTTATGCCTACCCCGGCTGTCATGCAGGGCCACAGCTTAGTCTGTACATTCTTCATGGCGAGGATTGGCTAGGGCCTCGGCATCGGTTGCCGGGCTCAATCCTAGCTGGATAGTGCTGATAGTGCGGAGGGGCTCGCCTACGACAGTTTGCTCGAGATAAATACAATTGCTGCCCTGCTCGTCGACAGTGCTCGTCAGGACTGAGTCCGCCAGTCGTTCGTTTCTCCATGAACGTTGTCGCTCGTTAGTCATCTGCCATGTCTCTCACTTCGCTCGTTCCCAGCATCACGTCTCCGGTGCCCGCCGGGGCTGCCACTTCGCTGAGTAATGTCACGAATGCCACGGCCTTGGGCGCCAGCACTGTCCAGTCGACGATTCTCGTCATTGCCAGGGACAATTCTTCGGCCCAGACGGCCACCTCCGGCCTCAATGGCTACGGCATCCCGTTCACCACGCTGCTGGTGCCCCAGAGCGGCACCACCCTCCCTCCGCTCAACAGCAGCGCTGGAGGCAACTTCGGCGGCATCGTCGTTGCGTCGGAAGTGAGCTACGACTATGGCGGGACGACGGGGTACCAGAGTGCCCTGACGGCCGATCAATGGAACCAGCTGTATGCGTACCAGCTGGAGTACGGCGTGCGCATGGTGCAGTACGACGTGTATCCGGGGCCCAACTACGGCACCGAGGCCATCGGCGAGGGATGCTGTGCCAACAACACCGAGCAGCTGATCTACTTGACCGACACCAGCGACTTTCCCACGTCCGGACTGCGCACGGGGCCTGGCGCGGCCGTAAGCACTGAAGGGCTGTGGCACTATCCAGCCACAATCACCGACACCAACACGACCAAGGAGATCGCCCAGTTTGCGGCGAACGGGCAGTACAACAGCACCAGCACGGCGGCCGTCATCAACAACTTCAACGGCCGCCAGCAGATGGCCTTCTTCACCTCGTTCGACACCACGTGGAGCCCGACGTCCAACTTCCTGCAGCACGCCTGGATCACCTGGCTGACGCGCGGGCTGTATGCGGGCTACCGGCGCGTCAACCTCAACACGCAGATCGACGACATGTTCCTCGAGAGCGACATCTACCTGCCCAACGGCACCACGTTCCGCATCCGCCCGGAGGACCTGGACGGCATTGCAGCCTGGATCCCAGAGGTCAATGCCAAGCTGAACCCGGGCAGCGAGTACTTCCCTGAGGTTGGCCACAACGGCAATGGCAACATCGAGGCGGCTTCGGCCACGCGCAACGGCTCGCGGGCCTGCAACGGCGGTGCCATCGAGTACCCTGACATCCCCGACACGCCGCTCGAGTGGAAGAAGCCGCTGGGGACGGGCACCAACATGTGGCCGCCGACCCCGACTGTCTACGACTGGACGACGGCCTGCACCGACCTCGATCCGCTGAAGCTCTGGTGGGCCAACCCGACCAACCGCGACAAGTTTGCGCACATCTCGCACACGTTCACGCACGAGGAGGAAAACAACGCGACCTACTCGGACGTCTACAAGGAGATCTCGTTCAACATCGCGTGGCTGAACCAGACGGGCATCTCGTCGGCCAAGCGCTTCACGGCCAACGGCATCATCCCGCCGGCGATTACGGGCCTGCACAACGGCGACGCCCTGCGAGCCTGGCACGACAATGGCATCACCAACTGCGTGGGGGACAACACGCGCCCGGCGCTAGTGAACCAGCAGAACCCGATGCACCCGTACATCACGACGGTCGAGTCGGATGGATTCGCGGGGATGCAGGTGA
Source organism: Rasamsonia emersonii CBS 393.64 (assembly GCF_000968595.1). Taxonomy (NCBI): domain Eukaryota; kingdom Fungi; phylum Ascomycota; class Eurotiomycetes; order Eurotiales; family Trichocomaceae; genus Rasamsonia; species Rasamsonia emersonii. The sequence goes on along the minus strand of NW_013562973.1, from coordinate 33,035 downwards.
ACGGACGGTGGGCGACGCGGATCTACTACAACTGCGACACGCCCGAGTGCACGACGCAGGAATGGATCGACACGTCTGCGGGATCGGGGACGTTTTACGACCTTCTGGCGCAGGAGAAGGCGGACACGATGCGGCACCTGTTCGGCCTGTACCACGACGCGTACATGTTCCACCAGGCGAATCTGCGCAACGCGGATGCGTCGAACATCACCATCAACGGGGTGTCGGCCAAGCTGTCGCTCTTCCAGGCGTGGGTGGAAACGCAGGTGCAGGAGTTTGTCCGTCTGGCGGACTGGCCGGTGGTGACGTTGAAGCACAGTGATGTACGTACTCGTTTATTTACTCTGCTAGTTTGATATCTACTAACAAGTTTTATGACAGATGTCCGCCTCCTTCGCCGCGCGCGCCGCCCGCGATGCCTGCGGTTACTCGCTGAGCTACACGACCAACAACGGCAAGATCACCGGTGTGACCGTGTCTTGTGCCAACGGCAACAGCTGCAACTCGCCGATCCCGGTGACGTTCCCTGTTCCGCCGACCAGCACCAAGGGGTACCCGACGGAGCAGCTGGGGAGCGACCCGTTGACGGTGTGGGTGAACCTGATGGGGTCGCCGGTGTCGTTTACGCTGTCGCAGCCGATTGCATTGTAATCTATAACTACAGTACTACCAGTATATGTATGTACATATGTCTGTACATACTGTATCTTCGATGTAGTGTATAATGTGCAAGATTGAACTGGAAGAAGGAAAAAATGCAGCAGCTAGGTAATGATAATATGAATTAGTGAGTACATATGTACTTACAATCAACACTCTTATTCTTTTTTTTTCGTTATTTATTTTAAAAGAAAGGATATAAAATCAAAGTAGATCCACCTCATTCACTCATTCCATCCAAATCCAATCAATAATAATAATCGAGATCACATCGATATATCCACATTACCTCATCACAAGAAAAAAGAAAAAAAATCAAGTCAGTCTATAAACAAGCCAATTTGTGACCTGTCCTTTAGTCAAGTACCTATATACGTACATAAGTATGTACATGTAGGTACTAGGTACTCTGTACAGAGAATAATAGTGGCGGACTTTACTCTTGTAGGTATACTTAGGTTTTTGCATCAACTTTCCTTCCAGAGTAGTGATCGACAATGCTAACAAAACTGTACCTAACTTATGGAGTAGGTACATACCTAGGTATATAGCCAGCCTCAGGCACGCCACACGCCACCTGTGGGTGGCACAGTGGGCCACAACTGGGGCTGGATACGAAGTAACTACTCCGTACCAAGAATAAGATTATTGCGCAGTACAGCGAAGAGTTTTAACCAGCTACCTACTTAGGTATCTACTGTAGGTAAGGTCCATCGGCGCCGTTCCGAACCGAACCGGATAGAAATACGACGTATGTAGGGAAATTCAACAAAAAAAGAAGCAGAGAAAAAAAAAGGGAAAAAAAAAGCCCGCTTCACGGAGTGTGAATGAATAAAAAAAAATACCTTTGGACTAGCTACGAGGTTTATTTCTGACTACCTACATGGTACATGTACTGTACATACATTGTACAGTAGTACATGTTAGTGCTGTGTGACTTGTCCATACTACTACACAATATAATTAAACTGTCTGCTGACAATCTCTTCGAAGAAGTCATATTATTTCTGCAAGCTGGGGACAATTCTAGAACACTTGTCAAAAGAAAGCAAGAAAGCAAGGTCTCGACCTGCAGATCCTTAACCTGTACAGTAGGGCGTAAAAGCGGGGGCCAAAGCCGGCGGATATCCGGGCTTTTCCATTTTGGCCCGTAAGTCCAGTCCGTGACTGAGGATTCCTTTTTTAGGGAGTTTATTTCTTGGCATTCTGATCACACAATAATAATACGTACAGTACTTCGCATAGGCTCCTCACCTCAGCCAGCCAGCCTTGCATCGTTTATATTAGAGGAAGTGCCGAGTCAAGGGCGTGTTCGTGTTCAACAGGGCGAAACAACGCCAATAAAAACCTCTCTAATGGGATAGCCTGCAAGAGCGCCGAGCTGAAGCGTCTTGGCGGCTGCAGCTGTCATGTATGTATGACCAGACTGAAGTCTGTCAGTAGAGAGATAGAAATACGACTTCTTAGAACAGACTTCTCTGCACAATAATAATAATGCTAAATGCTGCGCTCTGTTTCAGATGGCTGTATAGACCGCAGTTGCGTTAAAGTTATCGGCCCGGTGGATCGACACGATCGGTTGGTTAGTTTGGTTGGCTGGTTCCTGAGCGGTGTTGTGACCATACCGTACGGTACCGTACATACATACGCAGTAATTAAGTTAAGGTGTGCGCGATCGGCGATTGGTGAGGTTCCAGCAATCCCGGGCTCGCTTCGCCGAGATCCTCGATCTCGATTAGTCGCATGTGGCTCCCACTGCAGAGTGCAGTGCAGACTGCCTAATTTTGGGAAGTAGCGATACGCTGAGAAATTAGCTAAGACGGTTGATGCCAGGCACTCTGCTGCAGCCTGAAGCAAGGACTGCTGTACTGTCTGCTCGCACAGCCACAGCTGTGGCGTATATTCCAAGGTTGGGCAAACGCGAACTTTATTCCAGGTCATGCGAACTGCAGCTGAAGAATAATCAATCCCTTCTTTCAGCCAGCGCTACACAGCAGTAAAAATAATTCCTTCTCGGAGTCTTCCAAAGTCTACATCTACTTACCACTCTGCAGTCATTCCTCTGGTCATCAGCCTGGTCACAGCTCCGTCCTTTTTCGTCTCTGTCAGGTGAAGAACCATGCTGGTGGTTTATAACTAGCGTCTTGTAGAGCTTCGCGCTCTGTCTGTCAGAAAGACGGTCAATTGATTTGGCTGCTTGTCAACTTTTCATCGCTTCCGTTTATTCATCATGCCCCTCGAGAAGCCCTTCCTGCACGCCGGGACGGCGGGCTGGCGGACCTGGTCGACCAGGAAGAAAATCCTGGTGGTCTCACTAGTTTTACTGCTCATTCTGGCCATCGCAATCGGTCTGGGTGTAGGACTGGGCGTTGGCCTCAACAACAACAACAACGGAGAGGAGCAGCCCTCGACTCCAACACCGTCCCCGACGCCTCCCTCTGGCATTAATACGACCACCTGGCAGCCCAAGGTGCGCACGACGTGGCAAATCGAGCTGCTCTACCCGCTGAACGACACCTCTGTCGACGCAGAGGTGTACGACATTGACCTGTTCAACAACACCGTCTCGACGATCCAGCAGCTCCATGCCCTGAAACGCCGGGTGATCTGCTACTTCTCCGCGGGCAGCTACGAGGACTGGCGGCCCGACGCGGATCAATTCAAGTCTTCTGACTTGGGCAAGACGCTGCAGGGCTGGAGCGACGAGAAATGGCTGGACATCCGGTCGTCGAACGTGCGGCGGATCATGACGGCGCGGCTGGACCTGGCGCGCGAGAAAGGCTGCGACGGCGTCGATCCGGACAACGTCGACGGCTACGACAACGACAACGGCCTGCACCTGACGCAGGACGACTCGATCGACTACGTCAACTTCCTGGCGGACGAGGCGCACGCGCGCAACCTGTCGATCGGGCTGAAGAACGCGGGCGACATCATCCCGTCCGTCATCGGCAAGATGCAGTGGAGCGTCAACGAGCAGTGCGCGCAGTACCAGGAATGCGACACGTATGCAGCCTTCATTGACGCGGGAAAACCCGTATTTCACATCGAGTACCCGAAAGGTGACGACACGAATAACGACCTGCCGGTCTCTACGGGCGAGAAGATCAAGGCGTGTTCGTTTGAGGGCGCGGCGAATTTCTCCACCATTATCAAGAATATTGATCTCGACAACTGGATCCAGACTTGCTAGACGTATTTTCAGGGTGGCGTTGAAGGATAAGGTATACATAGGTATTTAGATGTTATGTGTAGGAATAAATCACCTAATCAAGCTTCGTCGGCCTTGCCTTAGATTAGCTCAACGTGCAATATTCAATTCGATTTTCACAAATGATGATAGACAGTGTAGTACTACGTGACTCGAAATGCTTCGTCAGATCAAGTACTCACTTTCCTGCTCATAGGAAAAAAATCATATACATTACATGTATCTATCTAGTTTAATCCCTTTATGCTACTCTGTTCGTAAGCAAGGTAAACGAAATTAAAAAAAAATAAAATAAAATAAACGAAATAAAATAAACCCTCTGAGCAATATTTCTTTAGTCATGAATGACGAACATTTTCATAAAAAAAATAATTAAAAATTAAAAAAAAATAAAAAAGAAAAACAAATAAAAACTATGGATAGGATCCATCCAGGCCCACCATCAATCCATCGAGAACTAAGAATATAAATATATATATATCGGAGATACATCCGAATACTCCGGACGTATATACAGTACTTCGGTATATAAACACGGATCTTGCTGACTGCCTACCTGCATACCTACCTACCTACCTACCTACTGCACGAGGAACAATGATGAGATTCAATTGTGTATGTTTCATGGGTCTGTCTGGTATCTTTTACTGTAAATGTCAATGTACAGAATCTTCCAGAGCCCATGCCTAGCCATGCCACGCGGACGGATAGCCATTCCATGGATCAGTATGGATCAGTATGGGTTCTGGGGGAAAAAAAAAAGGCTGTTTCTGTTCTGGTATTAGTCAGGGGTAAGCCAGAAGAGAAGTTTGGGTCATTCAGGAACGGGGTCCATGATTCTATCATCCATCAGATGAAATCCATGGATGGAGTAGGTATCTATGTACGTTGGGACCGGGAATAGCTACGTGGGGGTGTAGGTACTAGTACTGTATTACCGGTACAGGCCCTGTACCTGGTACATGGCTGTTATGTTCCAGACCCAGTTTACGTGTTCCTAAGGTTCTTCTAACTACCTAAGGACCCGATTTAGTGTTGTTGGTTGTTGGTTGGTTCGCCCCACGGTCCCACCAGATCTCACTAAGTAAGAACTTAACTCTGGTTCGGTTCGGGATACGAGGACGGAGTGTAGACCTAGTCCATGTACAGAGTACAGAGAAGCCACCTGCCTATATGTACTGTACCTACTGCCGATCCATGAGATCCAATTGGAGTGTGATGTGTCATTGTGTTTGGAACCTTAGGTTTCTTTCAGCACCGCCACCATCAAATCCCGAGACTACATACCGGGGCTGGTTTTGTGACCAGTCATTCGTCATCCGTCAGGAACGGGACCAGCAACAGGAACAGGAAAAAGATGCCATGCATCACCCGTGGTTCAGGTTGAGGTTGAGGATAGTTAGGGTTAGGGTTAATTAGATCATGTAATCAGATACTGTCCCTCAGCCGTCACATGACACAGGCATGCTGTGATATTTTTACCCCTTCAACTAATATTGCATCATGTTTGCTGCGTGTACGGAGTACAGTACCATCAGGATGATTCATCCCATTGCAACGTTACATTCGCCCTGTCTACCTGTCTGCCAGACACAGTACAGTAAGTACCTGAGACTGACTCCTGAGACAGGGCCATATCCATGGATCAATCAAGGATTCCTGCATGGTTGTTGTATTGCGGTGGATGAATCAATGGATGGAATTGCTGGAAACACGTGGCTCGGATGGGGCTTGGATCGGAAACTTTACTTCAGGTAAATGACTTGCCTCACCTCAAGTCATGCCCTCTCAGCCCTCTCAGTCTCAGCTAAGACATGCATAGGGTAGGATAAGTAGGTAGGTAGGTAGGTAGGTAGCGCTGTGTGATGGGTTTAGGTAGCACAGTTGGCAAAGCCTTATTGATTAAGTTTGGGAAGAGTGTATTGTCGAGAAAATGGTAGGAATTGTAGGAATCGTATGATTCAGACGTACACTCTGTCCGCAGGCTATAATGTCCATTCACCAGGCAATAATATTAATAGTAATTTAATAGCACGTTGAATCGTTCAGTCAGTAATACATGTATTATTATTATTATGGGAAGGATTTGTCTTCTAGAAAACGTGGGAACAAAAACCAACGGAAGCGGGAAAGCGAAGGAAACATCCATCCATGGATCTCGACACTACCCATCCAGTGGAATTTCGCCCCATTTACTTGGCTTCTTTGTTTTTTTACCCTTTCGCTTTCAGTTTTTGTCATTATGCTAGGTAGTAAGATATGTACTGTTCATACGTACATACGGATGATTTACGCAGTTATTCTGTACGAATACTCAGTTATGTATTTTCCAGGTTTCCTATCTACCTACAGTATAACGCAGTGTACTATAGTATAATAAAGTAGACAAAATGCCGATCGGGAAACTTTTCCACTTGAGTCTAATCTAATCTCATCTACAGCCCTACCAAAGTACACGTAGTTATCGCCGTAATAATAATAATGTATTCCGCCCGAGGTAGTTACCTACCTAGGTACTGTGCAACATACCTAGTATAGTAGTACGTACTGTACAATGTAGGATTATTAATGAATGCTTCTGCCATCCTGCTGTGTGCATGGTAATAGTTACATTATGCAGTGTGATGAGTGCATGTACGATGGCGTCATGATGTACAGTACATGTACTTTACAATTAATCTCCTTGCTCGTCACTTTTTACTTTCTCGCTTACAATTTCCAGTCAGTCAGTTGCCAAACTCAAACTCGTCGGCTCTTTTTCCTTCCTTTCTTTCTTCCTTGCTTTTTCCTGCTTTTCGCTAAGATCTAAGCTAGCTGACTGACAGCTAGTCTCGGAATATTATTACGACAACTTGACAAGGGATATCGGCAATATTTCCCATTTTCCTTGCTTGCTTGCTGCAGTTACACATGCAATCTGTCATTTGTGTTCTCGAATCTCCACTTGTGGTAGGTAGGTAGGTACTAGTTTGCCGGTGATCCGACTCATCCATGTCAGACAATATACTAGACTACTAGTAGTGTATGTGCCTAAGGTAGTCAGTCAGTCACCTGGACGCCTAGACACCTAGACACCTAAGGAAGAAAACATGCCAAGATGTCTTCCTGTCTGTGTAGTCAGACATACAGTAGGCTGGAACAACGCAATGCATACAGATCGATCTCGCCTCGCCAAGTAAGTCCCTTCTTTTCTTTTCCTCCCAGCCTATCGCCTTGAAATGCCCTTTAAACAAAATTCTTGTCTTCTTATTTATTATCACCGATATTCCCCACATATTTATATTGATCTTGGCAGAAACTTATCCAATACGTGGTGTATACATGTCTGTCTTCTGGCACGTCATCGTTGTCGTGATGCGGTCAGCATCTTGCAATTTCTGGGCATTTTATTTCTGTCCTGTCTTCGTTCAGTTCAGGTTCAGCTGGACCACTCAGCAAGTCAGTCAGTCAGTTCTGTTGGGACAAAGACACGGGACGAGTTGTTTCTTTCTTTCTTTCTTTCAGGCGGGATTGAAGGTTTGAAGGTTTGCTTAACCTGAACCCTAAAATAAAAATAAAAAAAAAAGGAAAGGAAACAACACAAAGAAAAAGAAAAAAAAGACTTACAAATCCAAATCCAAATCAAAACTTAAGCAAGTCACACAGATGACATATTAAAAAAAAGCTGCTTCCATACTCTGTGCATGTACTGTGTATGTATGCACAGTGCAAGGAGCTCTCAGCTCTCTTGCTTGCTGCCTACATGCAGCTCGCTTAGCTTCTTGATCGACATCTGATTCTTTTCAAGCTGACCCTGCCCTGATGGCGTGACTGGCATCGAGGCTACCCAAGCAGCCAAGCTAAGCCAAACTAAGCGCCTCATGGAACACGATGCCAACTTGCAATCGCATGCATTGGATCGTAGGTTAGCTAGGCAGGAGGAAGTTTCTTTCTCGTAACAAAAATAGCAGTGCGCAGTTGCCAGTCAGTCGGATTGGTTTAGGACATGTTACTCTACTATGTATAGTACATCGAGTAGGTAGACATGCATGAGATCTACGGGTTGAAACTTGAAACTCGAGGGCGGCAGCTAACTACGACTAGCCCTGTTGGGTTAGGTCGGGATCGTACGGTATTGTTCTGTAATTAATGCTGTATCGAACGCCGTAATTAAAACATCCTCTTACGGGGCCAAAAAATACGCCATACACGTGGACATGGGGATTGGGGCTATACGCTCATCCAGCCACCGATTGCCAAAGTAACGTCATGCCAAATAAAGTCAGACCTTAGTAGAATGGTAGCTTCGCAAGTGTAGCTGTCAACAGCTTCTAGAAGGAACGAAGTATTTTTTATATTGCTTTGGTCGTCATACTCATCGCATACGTATCAGGAGTGATGACAGTCATACAATGAAGAATTCTCAGGTCATCCTGCGACATGAGATGAAAAGAAAGAAGAGTCTTCATCATGTCAAGTTCTCACCGAGTGCAAACCAGGCATCGCAGTAACAGTTGCATAGCTAAGTGAATCACGATTTCGCCATCAGGTCAACAAATTCCCCCATGTTCGGATCGAAATTCGCGTAAAAATCGCTGCTCAGGTGCGTTATGAACACTTCATCCGCCACCTCGCGCGTATCCTTGACCAGGCTGCGCAGCGCCGAGGCTTGGATACTGTCCGGCACCGAGTGGATGATGACACACAGCTCGGTCCGATTGCCATCGGCGATGTTGGTGAACATCTTCGCGTTGTTCCGCTGGACGAACGTCTCGTACGTGTCTTCAAACACCACCGTCGAGTCCGCCGTCGGGAGGTAGCGAGGGTCCGGTACCGCTCCCGGGTTGTGGACGACCTGTTGATGCGTGAGCAGACGCAGAAAAAATACATGTCAACACTTTAGGGTTGAGTGGCCGCCGTAAAATACTGTAACGTAAATTACCGCAGGAAAACGACTTACAAAGTTCTCCGGCCCCAAACCCTTGCTTTGCTTTACTAGCGCAGTCAGCTCTTGGAAATATGCCAAGGCATTAGCATCGAACTGCTGGGGTGTCTCGTCAAAGAAGATCCCGTTCACGGCCAGAGACCGGTTGGCACTCTGGGTCGGCCACGCGGCGTACGTCTCGATATCCTTGCGAACCAGGCTGATGTTTCGCGTCGCATATGTGGTGGCCACATATCCGAGGAGGCGCACATTGTCGTAGCTAGCTAGGTTTGGGATCTCGCGCGTATAGTTGGCGTCGGGCAGGGGATTGGGCCCGGGGCCATTCCCTGGGTTGATGACCACGGTGAAGTTGACGTCTGGATGGCTTTTGACACTGTGGCGGCTTTTTAACAACTTTGTTCCCTTTTCAATCAATGGAAAACATCCGACTGAGCACATGGCACAATCCTCCTCGTTTAAAATGGAAAAAGAAGATTGATGCCCATGTACTTGTACGGAAGTCAGCGGGGAAAACGGACAGGGGTGCAGCACATACACCTCTTCCAGTGGCGTCCAGGCGCCAGGCGCTGGGTAAACGTATAATGGAACAAAGACCGTAGACTTCGGACCCATGCTGTTTTTCTTCCTCAGAGTTATCACAACCGCTGGGGGAATGACCACGGCGAGAATTGCGATGAAGATGAAGACTCCAAGAAGGAGACGGCAGCGTCTCGACCTGAGAAGGCCGCCGCCCCTAACATTTTTTTCGAGTGCCATGGTAGTATATGGGAATCGCTGCACTGTAAGGGAGCCAGTAGTGCACGGTTGAAGGAACTTAGTATGGTTTTTTTTGTTGCGGAATAGCGCCGACCTTCCCATACGGCCCTAAATAAAGCCCTCTGGGTCCAAATCAGCCAGACCCACGCTCCTAAAATAGAAGGTTGAGGGCGTGCCTGGTGCCCGAGACACTGAGCTGAATGAACCAGGGCTGCCATCCAGCCCTCCGAAGAGGATCTTTGTGGCTTGCTCGCTCGACGGATCTGGGCGCATCGCTGTCACAGATGCATGAGCGTAAATGCGGTCAGCGAATCGCGACGAATCCACTTCCAGATCCCAGTCCATAGGACCACATTCGCTGATCCACTGGCGATGTGGCCACCCAGATCCTCCTTCGGATCGAATGGAAGAAAAAAAAATAACACGAAGAGGTGTCTGGGGAAATCTAGATTGTGTGATTCTGCTATGGTCTGATCGAACATCGGCCAGCGCCCCCAATATAATAAGTGTCCTAGAGTCCTGGGACGATCATTCCCCCCCTAAGTCTTCCTAACCCTAGCCGCTCGTTGTACAGTACTTGCTGCTCATTTCCAACTTGAGTCGGTCGCTTCTCCAGATGTCCCAATTCCCTTCAGACGTGAACAGCCCGGAGCGGAGTGAAGCCGGCTCTCCGCTCCTCCTACATTCACCCCCAAGCGCAGATACCCCGGCGACGCAACAATCCGTCTTATTCGATGATGACCTGAACCATCGCTTGCAGGACTTGGTGTCGGACAACCAATACATTCTTGTGACAGGAGGCCTCGGATTCATCGGCAGTCATACCACCCTGGAATTGCTGAAAGCGAATTACAATGTCATCGTGATCGACAACCTCAGCAACTCTTACGAGAATGTCTTCGATCGCATCCAAACGTTGGCCGCCAAGTACCACGAAGAGAAAGGTACTCCTATGCCTTCGCTCAAGAAACATTCTCATGACTACCGGGACATGAACGCCTTGCGTGAGCTCCTCGAGGAGTACAAGCTCCCATCCCGCTGGGGTTCACCAAAGTCAAAGATAGCCGGTGTCATCCACTTTGCTGCGCACAAGGCTGTGGAAGAAAGCATTCGACAGCCATTGAAGTACTACGCAAACAATGTCAGCGGCCTCATCGACTTTGTTGGCGTTCTTGGCGAGTACGGAATCAAGACTTTCATCTTCTCTTCCTCGGCAACAGTGTATGGAACCCTCGCAACGTCGAACCTTCCGCTCAAGGAAGAACTTTGCGTCCATAAAAAAGAAGTCGTCAAAGACAACGACGGACTCGAAAGAATTGTACAGCCCGGTTGCACTGGAATCACCAACCCTTACGGCAGAACCAAGTGGATGTGCGAAGCTATCTTGGCTGACGTCGCGGCATCGGACCCGGAATGGACGATTGTCGCTCTCCGCTACTTCAATCCCATCGGATGCGACTCCTCTGGCCTTCTTGGTGAGGATCCCAAGGGAATTCCCACCAATCTTCTTCCGGTTGTCGTGAAAGTGATGACTGGCCAATACGAAGAGCTTCAGATGTTCGGCACCGACTGGGACACCGAAGACGGCACAGCCGTCCGGGACTTCATCCACGTCACTGATCTCGCCAGAGGACACATCGCAGCCCTAAACGCCGCCAATGAGGGAAAGATCCGCGAAAACTTCCGGACATTCAACCTCGGAACCGGACAGGGCCACTCAGTCCGCGAGGTGGTTGAGACGATGGAAAATGTATCAGGGAAACCAATCGCCAGAAAAGCCGTTGGAAGGCGCCCTGGCGACGTCGGTTACTGTGTCGCAGTACCCGAGAGGTCCTGGCAGGAACTTGAATGGAAGACGGAGAAGAGTTTGACAGATGCTTGCGTTGACATATGCAATTTCCTGCGTGTTAGTGGGCTCACAAACTAGGTCACTGACCATGGCTCCGTTCTCATATCTTCATTTTGTCTTTACTTGCATCTCCAGGAAGTTGTCGACTTCGTGTTCGAATTGTTTTATACAGCATTGCATGATCCATTGTCTCTTAGATGTGATGGGAAAAGAGGGTTGAGGTCCGGAAATGTATATGTTCTAGTTCGGGTCGCAATCCTTGTCATGTATGGTAGAGATAGATTCCGGTATTATATAATTCATTCGAATAGCTGTGCAATCACTGGGTTCTGTAAGCTTCGACAGTAGGTGTTCTTTTCATTCGAGCGTGAGCAAATAAAGAGCACGTCCAACTTCGCCACACTTGCAGACATATTGGCTACTCGTCATTGGAATAGACACGTAGATTGAAATCTACTATGCCACTGTGATGAGCTGTATTTGGATAATAAGGCGATGAGCATGTAACGTTGATATGGGTGTCATCGCGTCTTTGCGGGGGTGGAGAAACCGCGGATGACTGTTCTGCTTAGTCACCACCAGCTCCCGATTGCACGTGACCTGACTTCTCCGTCCGGCGTCCGCAACAAATTCATTATTCCGCATTTTTTTGACCTCAGCTCATCCAATCTCAACTCTTCTTTCCAGGCCAGCTACCTCGCTGCAGCCGTCATTGGCCTGCTTTGATGCAAATATAAAACTCTGTTTGATCTTTTCCCTTTCCTTTCCCTGCGTCTCTGCAATACTCCCAGCACAATGATCTGCCAAAGGTGCCGAACACATCTCCTCTCCCGGCTGCAATTCCAGCAACATGTCGTCGCATCGCCTTCGTCATGCGCTCGTCTGTCCCCGTTAGTCAAGAGTCAGGTCCGCCTCTACAGCGACAATGCTCCTATGCCTCCTCCTCCAACCCCACGCCAGCCGCCGGAGGCCAAGAAACCTATTAGCATTCCGTCGGCGACACCTTCAGCTACTCCCAGCGCATCACAGCCTGCGAGCACGCCAGAAGAAGGGAAACCCTCAGCGAAGCCAGAGAAGCCCGCAAGGCCGGCGGTGGAGCGACCGCCCAGCAGTTGTCCTGCCGGAACGAAACTGCAGGGTCTCAACTACATGAAGAACAAGCCCGATATCTATGCCATGGAAGACTCAGAATACCCGGATTGGCTGTGGACGTTGTTAGATGAGTCGAAAAAGAAGTCCGACTCTGAGACTGGCGGGGTGGATCTAAGCTGTAAGGATATCCTGACGGTTATGCACTGGCCGAGTATTCGTCCTTTTTCTAACTCCCAGCAGCCATGACCAAGAAGCAACGCAAACGATATGAGAAGAAGATGGCCGCGCTCGCCGCATCGCAACCGCCCAAGGTTCCGCTCCACGAACAGTCGATAGATATCACTCCCGCTCCGTACAACAGAACCGATGACGGACCCAAAGACATTGTGGCCGAAGCAGCCGAGAGTCTCGAGAAGAGGGCAGAGATTACCAAGAGCGCCCGGGAAGCTAGACGCAAGGGAATCCGCGAATCGAACTTCTTGCGTGGTCTGTAATTTTATTATTTCGCCAGATGGCATGTGTACAATTAGCTTGCAATTCATGTTGAATCGATCTATCATTGGGTACGGCATTCGACATCGATTTGTCGCCGATGTATCTTGTTTGATACGGTGAATAGAATGTTTAGTGGCATACTATTTTCTGGGAATAAATATACGTGTTCAACACTATACATGGCCAGCACGCAGAAACGTATACTTGCCCTATGTTGTTAGCGAGCATACAGTTCGAGCTGCGCGTAGCTGAATGCGTTCGGTACAGGTGATTTGGCAGTGCGAGAAGGATCATGGTCACCGTTAATAGCGCATTCCGCTAAGTCCCTGGGGTATTACGATAGACTTCTTCCGATATATAAAAGGAGTTGTACTAAGTTCGCTGTCTTTGTTGATCTACTTGTCTCCTTGAGACTGAGAAATTCTGGATTTGTACTCTTATGGCATTTCGGCTGAAGAAGTGACTACATATGCGACAATAGTGCTGTAACTTCATGCTTCATCACCTCGGTAGGAAAGAGGTCGACGAGGAGGTCCAGCAGGCTAATAGCGAATCTGTCGTTTCTGGTGTCCCTACGTTTGTCATCCAGAAGGAGAGAGAGCATCAGCTTGATGGGGCGCAGGATCTGTCTGAAAATTCATCATGGAGGTCTTTGCTAAAGTTAAGCAGGCTGCTGAGCCTGAATCTTAGTGAACAAGATGGGTGCAAACTTAGACATATACATGACGGATTGTTTAAGTGTATTGCACTAGTCTTTTTATTATTGTCTATAGATTAGCTGTATTGTTGAGCAAGGCATTCAATGGGTTTGGTTATCAATTCATTTTCAAGCCCAGATTCGAAGCTTGGTCGTTCTTGTACTGTAACAGGGAGAAAATTAGTTAGCTGGCAGGATCCAATATAGGACCTGAACAGTCATCATGTAATGAGAAATGGCAATTCTACTTGACAATGACAAAGGATTCACGTTGAGGACTGACCAGTCGAGCCTTGCCCGATGCAGTAAGCACCTGATTATAGTCACGTGACTTCATGCTAGTGCTTTATCTGCAGTTTGCATCCTTTGCATCCTTTGCTACATACGCGTTCTCTCCACAACAGAGCTTCAGCTCTGGAGCTTGCAAGAGACAGACCTTCAAGCTCATATCCGGGCCCTGTGGCATTGTGCATACACACTGAATGATGCAGTGATATTTGTTTATCGTTGATTTTCACAGAACCAGGAAATTTTATACCAGCCTACGCATTTGCCCATGCAAGCAAGCCACGAAGTCATCGGACAGAGGTACTCGCTTGATCGCTCACATGTGGCAGGTTCACGACGCGTTGCCGAGTCTTAGATGCGTTTGAAGTCTTGTTTGATAAAATGTCGCAATCCCAAGAACTTGCGTCCCTTTCTGACGCCTCTGCCTCTTCGTCGATCTACATGCATGCAGAACTGTTGCCAAATATTCGCCAGTTGACGCTCTATGTCTCATCGCCGAACTCGCCAGAATCAGCGTCGTCTAGCGAGCATGCGACATCCGATATTTCTCTTTCTGAGTCGCGACGGGCGGTGACAGTATATTTTACCCACGGAGAGGTCGAAGTGACGGAGACACTGAAGCTTCCTGCGCGAGTTAGTGAGGCGTCGCGAAGAAGTCTGCACTTCGCGGGACACCGCGTCGGCGTCAAAGACAACGTCAACGCTGCTGATAGAAGGCGAAGGGAGTTCTCGTTCCGACTACCGATAGACAAGGATGAGGGAGTTGACACGGCCACAACTGATGGCCTTCAAGATGACGATTTCATTCCGTGGACGGCGGAGGATATGTCTACATGCACGTCCCTACACTGTCGGTTCTGCACTCGCGTCATTTTGGATGGAGCTAAAACCCAGAATGGCAGCGGAGATACTGCCCGGAGCGGCTGGACGTGGAAAGATCTTCCCAGCGGGAACTGGGCGGAGATGATGGACTTTTGGCATTGCCACAAACCAGATCCGCATGAGCATGAGAATGAACGTGAGCGCGAGCAACATAAAACCGTCGAGAATCGAAACGCCTCAATAAAAGGTTACGGAGCAGCCAGCCAGGTTGTGGCCACACCAGGAACGATCCTCGTCGATGTGGCGTCGTTCTTGGTCGCGGAGGTGGACTGCCAGGGCTTGAAGGTGAGAAATAAAGACCGTGCTCTTGTGTTTACACGTCCAGTTCTTCCTTGAAAGTTTTCCTCCCGGTGGCGACTTGCCACCACCACCCTCCCCCTCCTATTACATAGCGCCTACCGTAGACACGACCGTTCTGTGCAAATGTGCAACCACTTCGGGCAAGAAGAAGGAGGCCTCTTCGCTCACATCTGAGCCCATGATCTGGCCTTCGATACTATTGCCCAAGATTGAGAATCAGGGACAGAAAAGCCTCGTCTTCTCCCTCCCTTCCTCGAGGCAGGCAACAGTTTCATTTCTGCAGGGAAGACGTGGTACGGAGGTCGATGCAGTGATCGAAAGATTCGCGCCTGGATTAAAGATAGATATCTTCCTGTTTACAAGAACAGAGACGGATTTCATCTTTTTTCAGGGACCCGAACTCTTTCGAGGCTGCCATCAACCTCCTACTACTGCTATTCTTTGCACGATCTGATTCTGTTGTCGCTTTTGTCTCGACATGGGGGGAATGAGAGTAGAAACCGCCTCGTTTGTTTCACAGCGGAAAAATTGTTCCATGGACATGGACATGCCCAGAGAAGTGGGATCCGCTGGATAGCGGCGGGGTACATTTATCTATGTTGTTTCCAGGAGAAAAAGCTCACTTATGATGTTTCTAAGCAGTTGGCTGGGTAGGCGCTTCAGGGTGTAAATATCTTGGCTCTATGAGCTTGTAGATGCTTCTCCGTCTGCTGGCGTGATCATCTGTCTGTTTTCATGTGTTTTTCCCAGAGTTTTCTTTTGGTCAATCGGTCGCTAATGCATATTCTTTTGACTACAGCAGCAAGTGACCGCCCCAACTTCCTCTGGACTGTCTTCCTCCACCAGAGTAAATGTAGAATGTGAAGGCTGCGGTGCCATCCTGGGCATGGAAGACCGTGTAGCTGCTGGATGGAGGCTTTACAAAGCTAATATATGTGCGAAGCGACCGACGGTTGAGGATCATAAACAGTTGGCCCCAGAAGAAAAGAGGGATGACGAGAGTGAAAGCCCTTCGTTGGAGTATCATCCGACAGAGACGATAGTAAGCGCGCAACTGCTCGAGCTGATCCAGCGGGAAGGGGTGAGGAGATTTGTCATTCACGCCGGAGGGAAAAGTGGTATGCTGGTATGTCGTCGATTGAAACAATCAGTTT
This sequence comes from Rasamsonia emersonii CBS 393.64, assembly GCF_000968595.1. Lineage (NCBI taxonomy): Eukaryota > Fungi > Ascomycota > Eurotiomycetes > Eurotiales > Trichocomaceae > Rasamsonia > Rasamsonia emersonii. The sequence goes on along the minus strand of NW_013562973.1, from coordinate 16,727 downwards.
GCATTATATAGATCTGAATAAATCCTGACTTCATTCAGCTCTGGGTCTTCAACCCCGACCTCCGGTACTCGAGTTGCAGCGTCGACCATAGCGTCATGGCCAGACGGGCGCTGAAGGTCTTCTATCAAGATGTCTCGAATGTGGAAGGGCTTCTTGAGCCGGAGAAAGGCCGCCCAGCACCGATCTCCCTGGAAGAGCTGTTTTTGCCCATGAGCATCTTCACTGAGGTTGTCGAGTCGTTGCGACGGAGCAACGGTATTTTACCGCTGTCTGCGAGGATGTTTCAGGAGTGGAACGTTGGCTTTCTCAGCCGATTCGAAAGAGCCAAGTCAAAATGATTGCTTTGTTACCTTTGCTTGTGAATGCGTTTCTGTTTGGACTGGGATGCAGCATCTCCGTTTGCAGGTGCGACGCAGCACGACTCCTTCCTTTCGGGGACCAACAGAACACATCTCGACCATGCACGCTTCTACATGGTCGACACGCAAGGACTTCCCTCCTGCAATGCTGCATTCATGGTTCGCACGTGTCAAACTGTTCAGTCATCAAATTTCCACGCTCGCGTTGTCCAACGTATATATCTTCTGCTCTCGTCCAACAATCGAATCGCAGATTCCATCAGCGACGACTGCCATTCCATTGCAGGTACTGACTCTCACACCAAGTCCAAGGTCTGGAAAAGTATTCCTTTCACTCTTTATCCAATCAAGCCTGACAATCGTCAGAAGAAACTCCGAACTTCTGAGCTATGTCTTCAGATCCCAATGAAAACGTGCAAATTGGATCTGTCCCGCTCGCTGACGGTGAAGTGATCACTTGGGAACATCTGGAGGATCTAGCACTCTTGCCGGCAAATGGAGACGATCCAGGGTCATTGACACCAAGAGAGAGGGCACACGATTCTGCAAGAACCTGTGGCGACGAACAGAAGATGGACACGAACTCGGAGGACGGCGAGTCACAGTCGCACCGTGCTGAAGATGTGCGCACTCAGATCATGTCGGAGAATATCACTCGTCTCAAGATTCCAACAGGTTCTGCAGTTCTTCCTGCCTTGTTCGTCTCACAGGCATCGTCGGACAGGCTTATCATGATGCAACATCATTCTAGCAGCAACACCTGGGCTAATGCGGCGGATGTGCCAACTCGACCGACCAGCTCGAGTTCACAGGAGTTGCCACCCCTGACGCGCTGTCCCCAGTCGACATTTGCAAACTTTCCTTCAGTTGCGTACAACTATGACGGTTCTCCTGTGGAAGATGCCCCAATGTCAGACGATACTCATTTCCCTGTTTCAGGTGACTTGACACCAGCAAGACGGATGGACACTTTGCGTGCAGACCCTGCCAGAAATAAAAATGACAAGAAGGACGATAGTTTGGACAAGAATCGGTTCCTACAGTTCAGCTGTGACAAGCGTTCGTAACATTGGATTGATTTGATGAAGCGGACGATTGTATCAATTTGTGGTGGAAGTACTGCAGAGTGGCTGTACAAATCATGCAATCAAAGCCATTATTTTTATTGCCTCTCGATACCGTGGACTCGAGTCTTGTACGCTGTGTCATAGGGTTGTCATCCCTGTACAGTTTGCGCCATCACATGAATGTTGAAGAAACAAGCCAGCAGTAAAGGGAGGATACTCGCAATTCCCATTGTGCTAAATATCAATTATCCCGGAACAGAAGCCGGGAATCAGCATCTGCTATTACCATATCGCATACTCCTACAATTATTACCGCGGACAGTACTTCTACAATTGAGAATCAACCATGAACACGTGGGACTGGCTATTCGTTCCAATACAAAGTGATGGCTTACATCGTAGTCACGGCCAGGTTAGACCAGCCACTCTCCCTTATGGCTGTTTGTTTAATGGTTCTGATTTTCCTCATCCATGCAAGCTTACTCATTCAAAGGAATATATAGACGTATTTGCATGCATCCATCTATTCATCCAATCATTAAATGATGAATGGGCCATAATACAGTGTTCTCTTTCCTCCCTCGATGCTGCTGCTGCTGCTGTCTTCATTTACTCGTCACCCTCGTACGGCGTCTCAAACGGCCGCTCCGCCTGCGGCGTAATCCGAGCCAGGTGGCGTCTCTGGCCGTTCTCCCAGTCCAGAAGAGCCGAGTGGGCGGTGACACGGTTCTGATGCAGACAGTTAGTACGTATGCACATAGACGCAAAAGGACATATGCGTAAAGCTAGCTTATCAAGAGCGTATACGTACATCCCAAACGACGACGGTGCCCGGAGTCCATTTGACGCGAGCCTGCAGGTCCTGCGACAGGGCGATGTGGTCAAAGAGGAACTTGAGCAGGTAGTCGGATTCTTCCTTCTTGTAGCCGACGATCTTGCGGGTGACTTCGATATGTTAGCTGTGGTGTTTCCCCCTTTTCTCTCTCTCTCTTCTTTTTTTTATTCCAGTGTGGACTCTAACTTACATTGTGGGTTCACATAGAGGGCTTTCTCGCCGGTGACCTGATAGGATAGATCTGTCAGTTCATTTTTCTTCCTGACTTTAGCGAAACTGTCGACATACCGGGTGCGTGCGAACAACGGGATGCTCGTTTGCAACCGGGTCCCTCCGGACGATGCCTCCTCGGGCCAGACTGCTCTGGGCCTGCTCGAACCCCGAGTGCACCGCCTTCAGACCGTGCAGTCTCTTGCGGAACTCCGGAGACAGACGCTTGTAGGCGGCAGCCATGTTGACGAACAGCGTGTCACCGCCGCTCGTGGGACCGTCCAGCAGGTACAGGAAGGTCGTGCCCGGGGGCTGCTGCTCGTAGGTGACGTCCGAGTGCCATGTCACCGAGTTGGTGTGCTCCTCGAGGAACTGGAGGCCGGTCTTGTCGTCGGCGCTGCGGTGGACGAGATGGATCTGCGGGAACCCCCTGGGCGCGCCGGAGGTCGGGTGGATGTGGTGTCGGCCAAAGTAGCCGCCGAACTCGAGGGCCTTCTCGATGGGCAGTTTGGCAAAGTCCTGGTCACGGAAGACTGCATGGCGTATCACCCAGTCAGATATACATACGTCCGGCAAGATAAGGCGGCGATGGTGATCTGTACGACGTACCAACCAGCTTCCTCTGAGCCACCAGCAGGGCCAACTGGTCCTTTCCTTTGTCGTTCAGCTGGCTCAGCTGTACACCATGGACTTCGGAGCCGATGAGCGGCGTGATCTCAGAGATCTGGGCCTTGCCCGGGGGCAGCAGGTCCGGGAAGGTCGGGTCGGCGTCCTTGCCGTGGTCGTAGTGCTCGAAGGGCTCGAGGGGAGGGTATCTGGATACGAAGTCAGCAGGACGAAGATAAATTATTATCTTCTAAGAAAAAGTGCTGCTTGCGGATGATTTCTTCCATCCCACCTCTCAGTCTCATTGTCCCAGACGGGCAGGTAGTGAGGGAACGACGCAGGAGCGTGCTTTTCCGTTCCGTTGAGCTCCTTTTTCTCGTCGTACGAGCTGGTCACACCGACGTTCTCCTTGTTGAATCCTTCGGTGACCTTGGCTTTGATGGTCGTGGCAGCCCGCAGAGGGACTGTCTCAACGAGGGAGGGTGCCATGTTGTGCTGCTCTACAGTGGTTATACACTAGGTGTGTTGATGAAGATGAGATGGGTATAGTATAGGACTGTCAGTCTGAAGATAACGATGGCAGTGGCAACACCTGGGGTTTTATTCTCTTATCCATCGCCTAGACTATTATTTCTCATCCCCCCTCCACGCTTCATCATCCTCGTCATCATCCATCCCGCTTTCGCTCTGCCTATGCGCAATGTCTCTGCGGGGTAACTGATACGAAAACCACGTCAGATAGGACCATTTTTCCCAATAATAAATCGTAATCAATCAAGGCCCAGGTGGGGCTGGGTAATCGTCAAGAGTTTAACGAGCATGATATCCAAGTCTGAAGGATCGATCGCTGTTCTGTCATTGGCAAATCGGCATCTTTTCGATTTTGCCGTTTATGGCGTGATCTGGGGGAGGGTTGACATCAACGGTTCAACCTCTTCGTCTGGGATTGCTTGGCGAATAAAATATCCGTTTTCTTTTCTCCAGACGATTCTAGGCAATTATTAGGTACATTAGGTACATTACAAAGTGCAGCTTTCCTATCAGGGCAAAATGCAACGGCGAAAGACCCGATTTCGGCCATGGAGATGATTCTGATACAGTTTGCGAGATATGGACGTTAGACCGGAGAGAGGGAGGGAGAGATGGAGACAGACTCTAGAAAGAGTTTATCCATATAGTTTTACAGTATAGTTTTACAGTTTGTGTTCTTTCTTCAATGGATGTTCCCATGCTACAACGCTTCTCGTATCATCAGGTCCAATCTCGCAATATTAATTGATCTCTAATCTGCCCCAGGCTACTTCCAAGTTTCACCATGCGTGGATAATGCTGGCGAATGCCTATGCATGATTTAGGCTCCGATATCGTGCTCACATTCCGTCATTTCCCCAGATCTGCCGTGATGAGATGGGATTGTATCTGTACATACAGAACACTCTGCACAAGGCCTGCCAGTATAGGCTATTTCGACGATCCTGATGCAGAACAATTAACAGTCATGGCGTGCTAATGACAGCAGAGCCAAAATGCTGTCGAGCGTACGATGCAGGCAACGTATATATAAACCAGCAGCGTCGTCGTAAGGGTTGGTGTATATTCCTCTATCTTATTGTTTGAGAATGGCATTGAAGCCTGGAAAACAACCCCAATCATTGTGGACTTGCAGATAACCACTGCCCCCACTACAGAAATGCCTAACCATGGTTTCATGGATTTTATCCGCTCTTACGTTTATTGTTACGACGATTGTTGACGGTGTATCGATGTCTCCACGGCTTAGTCATCCGCCCGTCTGCTGTCAACTTTCCGGTCAACTGGGACGAAACAACTTTATTTCTTCATTATTCTCAAACTCTGATGATTGCTGCGATGATCTAGCGACCTGATGAAATTGCGATTTGAAATCAAAAAACAAAAAATAATCTCCTGCTTTATTGCCGAGTGTACTCCGCATTCTACTGGCAGTCCCGGCTCACAGGCTGCCTTCTGATTCCTCGCCGATAACGTCAACTTTGGCCGGCTTGCGTGATATCACGCAATGCAGAACAACGCATTCGAGACAGGGATCGCCCCGCCCGTGATAACGTCAATTCACATGCCTGCACGCAATCCTTGTTGCTGCTATTCTCATTCGATCTGAATTGCTATTCAGGCAGCGTTGATGCCAGAGATGACAGTCCGTGTCTGCGCCAGCCGTCATAGTCGTCGACTGTCGTCGCGTCTATGTCCCTGCGTGGTCAGTGTCAAATCGGCTGGTCTATGCGCTCAGAATACACTAGATCCTCCAATGGACAGAAGAGACTCCTGTCATGGATCTAATTGAATCAAGGCATCTTATCTGATGCCCGAGGAGCCGCTATGGCAACTGGCGGCTGGATAATGACTCCCCTCTGCCACGAGGACCGGTCTATCCGCAGTATCCGCCGCTGCTACGGGTCGAAGTGTGATCAGATGCAAGCCTAGACCAAGTACAGAAGGTCTTTTCTGCTCACCTATGGCTAACAGCCTAAACTAGAACGGCATTGGCTCTGAGCTGGACGACGCCGAGACAGCAAAGCTCATCAAGCCGCAGTCGACTCGGCATTTATATTTCGTGGAGGAACTTCATCTGTAGATTTCTTTTGTCTTGCCGCACCAGATAGTCAAGCATCCAAGCACTGTCTAAGACTCAATGGCTGCAGAGGACTTCAAGTCAGGGATTGAGCAGCCGAGCGCTCCATCTCCAGCGTCCAAGAGCGCCAAAGATGGAGTTACAACCGGTTACTCGACTCCACGGTCTCTTGAAGAACGGGAGAGGCCGCAGGGAGCGGAGGATGCTGCTTTTGACATGACGGAAGATATCCGCTACTACAAGCCAATTGACACATACGAGGGTATCCATCGCTGGGATCCTGAGTTTGAGTGGGAAGAATGGGAAGAAAAGAAGATCGTCCGAAAGGTAAATCATGAGTGTTAGAATTGCTGTTCTTGTAACTGACATTCTGCTAGATCGACCTCCGGATCTGCACGTTCGCCTGTCTTACGTTTTTCGCGCTGCAGCTTGATCGAGGAAATATCGTCCAGGCTCTATCAGACAACATGCTGGCGGATCTGAAGATGAACACGAATGACTACAACACCGGCCAGACGATCTTCTATATTTGCTTCCTCTGTGCAGAGCTCCCCTCCCAACTCGTCTCCAAGAAGCTGGGGCCAGACCGTTGGATTCCCATTCAGATGGTCTGCTGGAGTTTAATTGCCTCTTGCCAGGCTTTTCTGACCGGTCGAGCTTCCTTTTTCGCCTGTCGAGCGCTCCTCGGTCTGTTCGAGGGTGGATTGTGAGTGTCCTGAGTTCTAATCTTTGCGTAATTTGATAATTAATATGACTTAGCATCCCCGACACCATCCTTTTCCTTTCCTACTGGTACAAATCGAAAGAGCTTCCTATCCGTCTGAGCGGTTTCTGGATCACCTACGAAGCCACCGCCATTGTCGGCGCGTTCCTTGCCTTTGGCTTCTTGCACATTCACAACGGCAAGGAAGCTTGGAGGTATCTCTTTGCCCTTGAGGGTCTCATCACCGGCGTGATCGGTATTTTTGCGGCGTTCTACATGCCGCCGTCTCCCACTCAGACGGCTGGCCGCTTCCGGGGGAAAAACGGATGGTTCAGCGAAAGGGAAGAGAAGATCATGGTGAACCGGGTCATCCGGGACGACCCCAGCAAGGGCACCATGCACAACCGCCAGGCGGTGACGCCCAAGCTGCTCTGGGAGGCGCTGTGTGACTACGACATGTGGTTGATCTACCTGCTGGGTCTGACGTGGATGATCCCGCCCAGCCCGGCGTCCAACTACATCACGCTGCAGCTGACGTCGCTGGGGTTCAACACGTTCCAGACGAACCTGCTGACCATCCCGGCATACGTCATCTTCATCATCAATCTCGCGTTCTGGACGTGGGTGTCGGAACGCATCAACCAGCGGCTGCTGCTGGGCGCGATGGCGGAGGTGTGGAACCTCGTGCTGCTGATCGCGCTGGAGGTGCTGCCGGCGGATGCCAGCCCGTGGTCGAGATGGGCGATCCTCATTCTTCTGATCGGGAGTCCATACATGCACGCGGCCATTGTGGCGATGACATCGCGGAATGCCGGGTCGGTGCGGACGCGGACGGTGGCCTCGGCGTTGTACAATATGACGGTGCAAGCAAGCAACATCATTGCGAATAACGTGAGTTGCCATCCGACTAGCAAATGCGGCATGATACTAACGTCTGTGAAATCAGATCTATCGAAACAACGACAAGCCTCTGTACCGGACAGGCAACAAGGTGCTCATCGCGCTGAGCGTGTACAGCTTTGTCCTGTTTATCGTGGCAAAGATCTACTATGATTGGAAAAACAGGTGTGTACACAAACCAGCGCTTTTAACTTGCCGTTCTCCGAACACAACTAATCCTGTGTGAGAACGCGAGCAGCAAAATGGAACGCCATGACGACGGAAGAACGCGACGCATACTTGGCAGCCAACAAGGACAGTGGGAACAAGCGGTGCGTCTTTATCTTTCGCCATATTCAGTCAGCTGTATGTTGATTGACTAACGAGGATACAGACTCGATTTCCGATTCGTCTCATAAGATACTTGCGAGTCGGGATCATATTTTGACGATGTTACAAGAAATATAAAGAAAAAAAAAGATGAAATCTGCTTTCGCAATATAGCGTTTACTATACTGTACAGACGAGACGAATTGGATTCTATAGTATATGATGTATATCCAGAATAGAAATAAGAAAGAAATAGAACTGCTAAATGGAAGTGAAAATAAATATAAACACGACAAAAAAATAAAACAGAGAAGTCCATCCATACATTAGGTATATACTCTTTACATACATACACTCCCCCATGAACCAGGACACAAAACAAACCACAACTAAACCAAACCCACCCCATCATCCTCTCTCTCCCCCCATCATTCCCCCCTCTCTTCAATCTTATTTATTTTTTCACTCACTCACCAATAACATACTCACACCCCTCCTCCCCAATCCACACCTCATGGACCTTCCCCGCAGGGACATCGATCCTCGACCCCACGCCGTACGTCTCCTTGACCACTTGGCCATTGTGCAATTTCGCGTTGTCCTCCGGGTACGTGATGGTCAGGGAGCCGCGGCGGATGAGGTGGGTGGTGATGCCGGCGTGGGAGTGGGGTGGGTAGTATGCGTTGCTGTATAAAAAATAAGGATTGGTTAGTATGATGTGTATATGAGGATTAGGATCAGGATTAGGATTGGTGTTCATTTATTTGGTTATAGTCATTGGTGATGATTCTTTTGGAGGGGGGTAGAGGGATTAAAGATAATAAATAGTCCAAGAAAGTCGAAGAAGAGAGGAAGTATCGATTAAAAAAAAAGAAAAGAAAACAAACAAATCTTAATAAGACAGAATTATTTATTCAAGGTATACACTGTTCCATATTCCATATTCATTCTAATGTATGAATGTAGTATGTACTTGTCTACATAAATAAATACATCTTATGTATACTCACCTCGGATCCGTCCACGTAAAAACATGCGAAAACCCCCAGTCGCGGACCATCTTCTCGCACTCGGAGCGGCTTCCGATGGGGTATTTCTCTTCTGGCATGGTGGTAATGGAGTAGATATATCGATAGATATATATAGGGACTAGAACAGGGGGTATGTATGTATTTCTCCTGTGATAAATAAATAGATCTATGCAGGAGCACCGTTGGATTGATTGATTCTTAACGCTGTCTCTCTCTCCTGAGAAGCGTACAGCCGTAACTGCCGACGGATTTCGAGAAGAACAGATGATGGATTTGTTGTTGATATAGGTCTGAGTTCTGTTGAATAATCGGGTTCGTGGGTGGAGGAGTACTATGACGTTAACAGACATCCTGATTGGACAGGACTGAGGGGGTTATTCTTGTCAAATCACGTGGATGCGGAGGGTCGCTGGTGGGGCTCGTCTCACGTGGAACCGATTACTAATCACTTTGTCCTTTTCAGAGTTAATTGCTGTGTAAATGTTTTGCTTGCGCTCCCATCAGAGAGGCGTTTTGGATATATCTGATAAGATGGATGTACTTGAGACTTAGCGAAACGTACAACTCTGCCTGGCTGCTGGTTGGTGGACAACCTCGGCGATTATTCTCTATGACAGCCTCACAGCTGAAGGACTCCGTACCTAGTACTAGTACTTCTGATCAGTCTGACTGCCCAAAATCAAAGCTATCAGTCTAGGCTGGTGCTAGGATGTTTGCGTCTCCGTCCACTGATTCACCCGGTTTTATCATTTAATTGGCATCAACAAACAGATCCAGCTCCAAGGGTGTATCACATTGGCAACAATAGATCCCGCCCCCAGGTGATGTTCTTCAGCCGATCATACTAAATAAGCCGTATGAGGACACAGCTCTGGATAGATATCAAACGAGGAAAGTACCGAGTAAGGAGAGAACTTGACGTCAGACTATTCCAATCAGCCCCTCAAACTAGTGGACGAGCAGGGTTATGCAGACACCCGTCATTTAACCGTGGTTAGATATCCGTTCAACGCTAATGCAACAACCTTGCTGTAATGCGTAACCAATAGTCCGTACTCCGTATACACGCACGGTTCGATTGCACCTTTCCAGGCTAGAGGGCTAGCAGTCCCGCACGAAGGCTGGAAATATCGAAGGATTTCCACTTTTAGCCATGGTAACCTCCTGACTGATCCTGGTTTGCTTAATTCCCGTAAGCAGCGATCGCACTGGCCGGAAATTGGATCCGCGGTTGCGTTTGACCCACCCGCGACATATGACAGCGGACGCCAGCGAAGATATAAGATTAAGACCTGTCAATCTGATTTTAAAGTGACAACCCTGCCGTGGAGTTCAGCCCTCGGAGAATTCCCCGTTCGTGTCCTTGTCAGGAACCGCAATTCTGTGGATTCTGATGGCGGGGATTCCATGTCTAGTCTCACTGCAATCCCTCTTCAGAACCAGGGCATCAGACGTTGCGACTTTTCCTAGAACACAAGCGAAGGCGGTGAAAACACCTCTGAGCCGACGAGACAGTTTTGAAGGCCATATAGACCACCAACCAAAGACGACATGCAGGGCCGATAGTGTCTGGCTCGAATAGCTATCTGCTAGCGCGAATCAATGACACTATGTGTTATAGGACGCCACCCACCTTGCGCTTTCTTTGCGCGGCATACCCGGCTTCAGCAGCGAAATAGGGGTTGACCTGGAATCGGACACATTTACAAAAGGTTGTCTTCCAAATGACCGTGTCATGCTCTGGATATGGGGCCGTTTTAATGCTGTGCACAAGGCAAGCCGCAAACAAGCATTTACAAAGGGATAAATCGGCTGGATGCTGATCGCTCTTAACGAATTCCCACTATTAGCGGGCCCAGAGAAAACCACACTTATGCTCTGGTGTGGTGCCATCAACATCATTCGATATCAGAGAACAAAAGACTTTCCCTAGAAGTATAAGAGACGTCAATACCTTCGACAGAACTGTAGATAAGGGGATGGTGGAAACGAGTTACCTCGAAGAGAAACAAGCAGTCATGGTCGAGTCGTGACTAGGTCAGCTTGTCATTTTTGGTTGTTGAAGCATCCAACGAGGATGGAAGACATCTGCCCAGAAACAACGATACTCATCAGAGATCTGGCTCGACTCTTCCAAACCCTCTTCGTCACACGATTGTTTCCACCTCTTCGAGAACAACAACCTTCGAAGACGGCAGGAGAGTGCCCTGGACACACAGATAGCTCACGCTTGAGGTCAGCCCGTCAGCGCACAGGACCTGACTTGCCGACGATCGCTGCCCTCACTCCTGCACTTCGCCCCGTATATCATTTCAAATCCCTCAGTATGTCAATCTGGCCTACTGGAGCATCGCTGGTCGTTTTAATGCCCGTGGTTGGTTGTCCAACGCAGAATCGAGAAGGGAACTCGATGCTTGACTGCTCTGATATCTGTCAGAAACGGCTGCCCCTTTCAGAAAAAGAGGAAGGATGCACCCACCAGCGTGTCGTAAGCACATGATCTGGTGCGCGACCGACAACACCGACACCATCGGCCTGTGCACTGCTTGAGTTCCAGACAGAAGGTTTCCCGACCAGCCTGGACAAGTTCTCGTACAGCTTCATGATGCAAGCACAGCTGCCTGCAAGCCTCGCCACGTGTCTTTTCGCTGGCTCGATTGCCCGTGTCTAGGGATGAGCTTGCGGGATTATGTCCGGCAGTTCTGACCAGTCAGTCCTTCGGGGTCTGCATCCACGACATTAAACTAGCTCTTCTGCCGGCAGGAATGGCATCTGGCCAGCAGCAGCGTCAACTCTCTTTTTTCCATGGCTGCGCGTTAGGACTTTGTGTCCAGAGCAACTGGATGGAGCGAATTGGATGCCGGAGAGAAGGGGCGTCTGGGCTGCGCGACCGGAGGCCTGTCAACCCCTGCGCTTCTCCGACAAAATACCGAAACGCTTGCATGCACTTGTTGTTTACGGCGTGCGTTCAGCCAACACTCAGGTTCTGTTGATTTCAGAAATTACTATTATGATTATATCTCCATCATATTCGAAACATGAGCTGATACAATGCCCATAGTGACGATGATCTCCCCCGTATCGCGTGCCAATCCATCGGAGTTCCCGATCCTGCCTCTCGACCTGCATAACAAGCGTGTTGACCATCACATAACCCTTCCAATCAGAATAGCTCATGAAATAATAACACACAACCGGTGCATCTCATTTCAACACCGTTCTTCAACTCCATCTGATCTGACTTCGGCTTCTTCTAAGCTTGCTTACGCCCATGTAACCGATCTTTAACGTCCCACCGCGTCTAGAGAAGTCCCAATGAAGGTCACATCTGGTTTACTGTCTGGGAGGATGTCATCCCAGAGATCATCTTCCACCGTGGATTTCGCCTGCTGTAGGTCAATGCTGCTGAATGAGAATCCTCTTTCCCCATTGGGCCGTTACCACTCCATTTCCGTGGGCTCAACATGCCGTGCCACAGACGTGACAGTTCTTTCCTGGTATCACCCACGTCTCTACTCCTTGTTTTGCGCAATTTGGACAGCGGACGCCCGGCATCTGCTCAAACTCGTCAGTATTGGCTAAGAGAATTGTCACGAATGTGCTGACCGGCATTGTGAGTATCCTCGGATTGTGCCGCACGAGGTTCCCGGGGATTCGATCTTCACGGGCAGCAGACCGCCTTTGGGTTCTGATGGAAGCGACAGACAAAAGGTAAGATGCCTTGGTTGGGTTCATTTCGAGAGCTAGAAAGCCAACTTCGTTCTTTCCCGTCTCAAACGATACTGTGGTTTCGATGGAAGTTGCGGAGATCAGGATCAAGAACTCGGCCTTTATAAGCCTTTAGAGGATCCTTTCGAGCCGCGGTGTCGGTGAGCTTCTTTGAACCAAAATTTGTCAGGACGATGTCATTTCATTCTACTACGACGTACTTCATCCAGCCACGCGTATCCACAGCACAGCATTGGTTAGCAAAATATGCAATGCAAAAACGTACGTATGCATATTTCGTGTGAAATCATTGAGCGGAAAGATACGACAACTCACCTTTTTTTCGCAACTTCGTGCTTCCCGAATCGATTTTAGAAGTATATCGTGTGGGTGAAATTGCACGGAGCGGCCCGCAGATTCAAGCCGGAGTGTCGTTGGCGTCCAACTATCTCACGCGCTAGGATATACTTCAGGTCCAGGTATTTAGCATGAACATTAGCCAGGATTTCCTTGCAATACAATGTCCCTCACATTTGCTGAGGAGTCTTCGCGGATTAAATGCTGGGATGCGCCGAGTATCGCAACAGCCTGGCTGCGTCATTTCTGAGTTTTTGTTTTTACCAACAAACAGAAAGAAAGGAGGAGCATACCGGCCACTTTGTGGCTTGCACTTTATCTGGATGATGGCGTGTGGAGTCTCTGGGGGCCGAGATTCTATGAACTTGGTCTGCCGGCCGGCAATGAAACTAAAATCAATGGCAGTGTATTGATGGACCTCTTTCCTTTGGATTTATCCACCTTGCATTCGTTCCTTTTGTCCCCAGCCGGGGATGTGAAAATCCACAGGGCTTTGTGATTGGTCGTTTATCAAGGGGTTGTCCCGACCCCTTTTGGCACCGAGAATCGAACGTCTAAGAATTATCCGCTTTGCGCGGCGTCCTGTCAAACCGCGCGGGTTTTGGAGCGGTATTTGACAAACAACCAACTGCTCGTATGGATGCATATGACGTCAATCGCTATTGCCAATTTTGAGGGCTCTCTTGGGTCTGCGGAACCTGGCTTGTTGGACTGAACTTTTCGAAGAATTGATTCTTTCTTGGAAGGTGGGATCAGCCCGCCGGTCTGCATATTACATTTTCTTTACAGAGAGTGATCGGCCTAGCTCCAACGTAACTGTGCAGCGGCTGATCTATGACGTGCGGAGCTAAGAAACGTATCGAAGCCTGCCTGGGCGAGTCCAGCCTGGTTCCCCCACGAAGAGAAAAAAAAACAAAGAAACGGACCGTTTCACGGAAGAGGGGCTTATCCCGGTCGCACTCTAATTCAAAACATCCGTAAGGGATGCCTGCCCTTCGCATTGACATGGCAATAATGGCAACAATCGAGCCAGTCGGTTTAGCCCTGGATGAACGCTCGGGGCCAAACAACCGTTAGCACGCGGCGCTGCACCATTCCCAAGCGGCCCATAGTATCGGAAGTTTTGTCTAGGCTATGGCATGGGGTCTCTCTCTCGGACTACGGTACGGAGAAGAGAGTTGCCGTCATCAGATTTGTCATTACAGTATTAATAGTTTATCCAGCCATGGCTATTTCTTTTTTTTTTCTTCTTCTGTCTGAAATAGCATCTCACTACGCAACATGAGGAGGCAATGGTGACCCAAAGGATCGCCCCGGCCTGTCATTGCTTTCCAAAGCCGCGGTTCGAGGGTTCACTCACCTCCATGATACGGAAATAGTATCCTTTGGCCCGTCACATCGCAAAGGGACCCTCCTATGAATGTCACTGGCGCGTGACCATTATCTATTTAGATGGCATCGACCGCCGGCTCTGCGCCGTTCAGGATTTTCTTTGCCCTTGGACTTTCGCCCCTCTCTCCTTCTGTTCAGCTTTCGCCGTTTGGGGGGTCATTTCTTTTAATCGTATTGATATTCCCTTCACTTCCGGGGATTCTTGTCCTGCGACTGGCTGGTTAATTGCATACACAACCGGTCTAGCCAGAAAGAGCGTTGAAACCCTTGCGTCTCCATTGTGTATGCACGCATAGCCCAATCAAAGGCGCGCAGAATGCGTTTGGGCTGCTCATCTGCTGGCCGAAGCTTATGACCATCGATCGGGCTTGATCGGTGTTGTCCCTGATTAGACCAGCTGTCTGCGGCACTAATTATAGTCGGCGGTCTAGTACCGAAGGAGGATCCTTGACACGAGGCTCATCACTTGAGCAAGGTTTGTTTGCTGAACTCTTTAACCCACCACGCAATAAGCCGGATGATCTATTCAAGGATATGATTGTTGTCTCCAGGCTATCCACCAATCATCAGCTCATTCTGTCATCGAGCTGCTTCGATTAATGTGCCACTTCAGCGACCGACGCTTCTGCGCCGTCCTACAAGGTCAGACGATAAGGTTGCAGCGCTTATGACCCCCCAGTTGACTTATTGGGATACAACAAGTTGTGGCAGGAAGCATTTGATTTATTTGTCTATTTATGTGTCTATGTGGCTTGCGGGAAGTGAATGAACCGCATTCTTACTCTGCTTCTGACGAGTTCCAGACTCCACCTTTTTTTTCTGTGTTGCAGATACCAACATATGACGTCCCAATCGTTAGTTCAACCGAGAGAAAGAGGTGCGGGTCCTTCTCCACCTAGGATCGACGGGGTACGTTTCGTTGGGATTTGAGGAACCCAATTCACATCAGGGCTTGTTCCAGCGTGACAGCAGCATCATGTATGTCCGAGTTGAGTCGGAGCTCCGTCTGCATGTAAAGATTTGCATGGCTGTGGGGAAATCCCATCCATGGCTGTGTCCGTCGCCTCTTCCGCTTCCCTTCTCCAGTCTCCAGTGACCGACCATCCTCATTACTTACAGATTACGGAGTACGTCGGTGGTGGAGACAATGGCTTGACGGGTCCGAACCCGAGAAGTTCGGTAAGTAAACAGCGTACATTTCCGTACTCGTAACCCTTGGGCTGTTTAGGCTTTACCGAGTACTTCCGGATGGAACATACGGAGTAGAGAGACATGCCTGATAGGGAGTGGCGCGCCGAAATTCCAAAAACCAACAACTTAAAAAGTACAGAGGATGGAAATGAAAATTCACGACTGTAGCAGGATCAACTTGACAGGAAAAATTGCTGTTTCCTCCACATCTGGGTCCGCGGTATCGCCGAGTTAAAATAATATCAAACAGCATTGGCCGCACGGACATGTGGCAGATGGAATCTATAGGGCAGGCAAGTACTCCGAAAGGGAGGGATTATATGTATCATACTCTTTGTCCTTTCTTTATTTGTGCATTTGCGGCCCCCGATGGAGTCAAACTCAGCACCATCAGCCCCAATGACAGGAATTTGTATTTGAAGGTTATTCACGGTGCCATGTTTCACACAGTACACTCTCTCGGAGATATCATGGAGAGTTCTCGTTATTAATTAAGTTGGGTTTTAGTTTTTAGTATTTGAAAAATTAACTTTAGTTAGCAGTTACTAATAGCAAATGACCTAGTAAATTATACTTCGTTAAATGTAATCTAATCCGTAGTAGACCGAGAATCCGGATCTGCGCTCTCTAATAAGCGCGGTAGAAGAAGAAAAGGAGAAAAAGGAGAAGAAGAAGAAGAAGAAGAAGGGGAAAAAAGTCTAGTCTTTCATCTATCTATGTACTGTACTCCGTACATAATCCAATACCCCGCAATTATGCATACGCACGTAGCACATGTAGCACATGCATCAAATCGAATCGAATCAGAGCATGACAACTCGACCTGCGCTTGCGCTTAGTTTAGTTTGGTCCAACTGTACTACATAGTAGGTCCATAGATAATGTCGCCTGAGTGGATTGACTGATTGGCTGATGGACTTTACGCTGTGTAGAGGGACGAAGAAGCGGTGAGAATGATTGACAGAATTCAATCAATGAATGATGGCTATTACTTTACTCGATGACTCGTGCCAAGAAAAGGTTGCGTGCATTATTAGTCACATACATACATACCTAGTTTAGAGATCTTCTTTGTTAGTAGTAATTAAGGATTTGTGCGCGCTTCCTTGCTTGCTTACTTGCTTACTTGCTTGCTATGCGGGTCTCCTTCGGCATTCTTTTCGTGTAATCAAACAGTCCGTCTAGCTGGCTTGAGCGTTGACCATCGATCATTCGATTGATATTGGTATATGTATAGTTTCTATATGTACTCTATGTACGGAGTGTGTACATACATGTATGACATCGCTTGTTGCATAATCTGATTGATGAGGATTAATGTCTAGTCAGTATGCAGATCATAAATGTACATACAGTACAGCAGGAAGAAAG
Organism: Rasamsonia emersonii CBS 393.64; assembly: GCF_000968595.1. Taxonomy (NCBI): domain Eukaryota; kingdom Fungi; phylum Ascomycota; class Eurotiomycetes; order Eurotiales; family Trichocomaceae; genus Rasamsonia; species Rasamsonia emersonii. The sequence goes on along the minus strand of NW_013562973.1, from coordinate 77 downwards.
AAAGAAAGAAGAACTGCCCACCTACCTACCCAACTAATCTCATCGTCCTGACGGACATGCTGAAGTTGTTTTATTTG
>NW_013562974.1:0-41889 GCF_000968595.1 Rasamsonia emersonii CBS 393.64 | reverse complement strand
ACGAAGATCCCGAAAGTCTCAGTACGGCAGTGGAAGTGCTCAAGGACGTGGAAGTCCCGGTGAAACAACAGACGCCATCCGAGGAGGGCGACAAGGAGGACCGCGAAATAGAGACGAGCAAGCTATTGGTACGTCTGATGAAGAAGGTTAGCCGATGTGAGGCATGCTGACCAAAGCTACAGGTGGTCGTTGACGAGAGTTCTCTCAAATATCTTGAACAATACCAGGCTACAAAGGGTGATCAGGACGAGGCTGAACGTCAATCCCGGATCGAGACGGCCCGCAGAAATCTTGCGTCTGTTCTTCATGATCTAGCTCATCCTACTGTTCCCAGTCAGAAGGAAGACGCTTCGGCCGTTGATCGTGAGGGCGATACAGCGATGCAGGATGCTGATGCCAAAAAAGAAGGCGAGGCTGCGGAAGTCGTTACGATACCAATCGCGGCTGAGGATGAACTCGCGGATATCCCTCCTGAGATGCGGGAAAGTGTTGCGAAGGAAATTGCGGCCTTCCGGGAGCGGAGTAACCGTCGGGATATGGAGCGCCTGAAGAGAGAGGAGGAGATAGAATCCATGGAAAGAGCAAGGAATGCGTCCGGTTCGCGCATCAACCGACTGGCATCTCCACCGCCCACGGCGCCTAGCGGGCCTGCCGCAGGAGCCAACGGTGTCCCTCTTGGACCTCGCGCGGGACCTATGGGAGCTGGCGTGCAAATTCCCAAGGACTACCAGAAAGGGGTTAGTTTTGTTAACGGATATGGCATCTCCCTTGACCAGGAAGACGAGGATACCGATGCCAGTGATGAAGAACTTGAGCGGCGGCGACAAGAAAAGAGGGCGGCAGAATTGGAGAAGCAATATCTGGACCAGGAGCGCCGATGGTTGAACCGTGAACGGAGCCGGACGGCCGCGCTGGAACGAGAGAGGAATCGCGACAAAGAAGAAGAGCGGAAAGCGGAGGAGGCGAGGGAAGCGATGGCTAAACGGTTGCGGGAATGGAACGACGATGTCGAGGCCAGTCGCAAGGTAGAGGAATATTATGCGGATCGCGGTGCCTGGATTCGAAGTCGGGCTGCCTTCCGAAGTCGAGAAATCAAAATGGATGAAGCTGATCGTGCCGCGGAGGAGCGGGAGAAGGCACGATCCGCGCAACAACGAGAGCAGGCCCGTGGAATGGCGGACGACTTCCTGGCTCGACAAGCAGAGGAACTCGAATCGCGGAACCAGGCGCCTCGGGAGCCTCAGCGTTTCAAGCTGTCACTCGGCGCAGCCGCGCAGCAGAAGGCGCAGGCTGCGTCGACCCGTCGCACTGTGGCCGAAGTCGAAGGGTTGCTGGAAGACGAGGAGGAACCAGAGACGACGACAAAGCGCCCTCTTGTGCCGATCAAGTTCGATTCTGCGGCGGAAGCAGCTGGACTGTCGGACGAGGAGCGGGCGCAGGCGGCGCGACAGCTGGCGGCGGAGATTCCGACGGACAAGGAAGGGCTGTGGAAATGGGACGTCAAGTGGGAATTTGTGGACGAGTCGGTGCTGGGGGAGCAGCTCAAACCGTTTGTCGAGAAGAAGATCATGGAGTATCTGGGTGTGCAGGAGCAGATGCTGGTGGACGTGGTGGAGGAGCATGTTCGGAATCACGGACATCCTCAAGAGCTGGTCGAGCAGTTAGAAGAGGTGCGTATACCACTTTGACGTTCTCTAACTTGGTTCTATTGCTAACGTGAGTACAGGCTCTCGACGAAGAGGCAGAAGTGCTGGTGAAGAAATTGTGGCGGATGATCATCTTCTTCTCGGAAAGCGAAAAGCGAGGTCTCTCTGCATGATATCCTTCTATACTATGATAGGGATAGTGGCACCTGGGTCTTGTTATAACTCCAAGGATATATCTTGGTTTATATGGTGCATTATCTCTGTGTATAGTACATACGATACGATACAATCGAGGTCTTTTGCCTCTGATGTCTGAGGAGACATTAACATTAGTCCATTCGACAGGACTACTATAGTTTCTTCGACATGATCTTCTCCCGATCCCATTGACTGCTAGCGGCGTCATACAAACTCGGTTGCTGAATGATAGATAACGCAGTCAGAAAAAAAAATCAAGTTATTTGTTCCCATAAACTGAGTGCGGTACAGCAAGAGAAGAAAGAGAGATGTGATGGCTTTATAAAGGGCAGAGTCACTCGATACCAAGACTAGGATTGTATTCTGTAGTACTCCGTATAGCTGAATGAGTGAGGGGCACAATGCAGGTATATACATAATTTCCATATTGGGCAAAAACCCAAAGGGGTATCTACTCGAGGCCTGAGTGGTCTACTACTACTGCGGCTCAACAGCAGAGAACGTGAGCAGACATCACGTGTAGACCAACGCGTGACTCGGAGTACTTGCGAGATCTGTAGATCGCGACCGGCAATCCGCCGAAATTCTTCCCAGCGCCACTCCCTCTGATAGGTGGGAATATGTCGGGTCTGTTTTTCCACCAATCGGATGTTGTTAGACCGTCCCTCTCGGGCCCTTTTGTCCCGCGAAACACCCCGCGATACAGAGGAAGGAACTACTGCCAGGGGAGGAAGGAAAGAGGGGCAAATGGGCTGTCTTGCCAGAGTGGGATGAATGATGTCGCATGGCTCTGCGGAGGCAAGTTCGGGGCAATTCCTGCTTGAGTATATTATTCTATTCTTTCAACGGATCCTTTTTCTTCTCCCTCCCGTTTGAATGACGCATTGATTTCGTTTCACGACGAAAATCATATATATTCTTTCTGTTTACAGCGTTCTGTACATTGGGGTAGAGAGGATCTCTGGCTGCGTTTGAATAGAGATCGTGAATTCCAGCTGGACGACTTGAATCAATTCTATTCCCCGTCTTGGTGCAAGAGATACCCCCATCGTCGCCATCATGGTCAAGATCACCAGCTTTATCACGCGGGACGTGAGGTTTCCGGTATGCAGCAGACGTCTCAATCAATTGACTCGATCTTCAGAGTCGACCAATGTCTGGTGGATGTCGCTGACGTGAACAGACCTCCCTCGACAAGACTGGCTCAGATGCCATGAACGCAGCCGGTGACTACTCCTCCGCATACTGCATTCTCTACACCGACTCGGAATACGAGGGACATGGCATGGTAAGTCGAAACAATGAATGTATACGGACTGACAGAATGCTAATGCGATCGATATCTACAGACATTCACCATTGGTCGCGGAAACGACATCGTCTGCGCCGCCATCAGCATCGTCGCTCCTCTCGTCGTCGGAAAAGACCTCGACGAGTTGACGGCCGACTGGGGCAAGACGTGGCGCTACCTCGTCTCCGATAGCCAGCTGCGCTGGATCGGACCGGAGAAGGGTGTCATCCATCTCGCGCTGGGAGCTGTTGTCAACGCGCTCTGGGACCTGTGGGCCAAGATCCTCCGCAAGCCCGTCTGGCGGATCATCGCCGACATGACGCCCGAAGAGGTGGTCCGGTGCATCGATTTCCGATACATCACGGATGCTCTGACCCCAGAGGAGGCCATCGCGCTGCTGAAGGAGGTCGAGCCCGGCAAGCAGGACAGAATCAAAGAGGCGGAGCAGAACAAGGCGGTTCCGGCATACACCACGAGCGCAGGGTGGCTCGGTTATTCCGAGGAGAAATTACGGGCGCTCCTCGACCAGAGTGTCAAGAATGGGTTTAAACATTTCAAACTGAAGGTCGGAGGGAATCTGGAGGACGACAAGAGACGGCTGGCCATTGCCCGGGAGGTGATCGGTTACGACAAGGGCAATGTCTTGATGGTGGATGCAAATCAGGTACATAATCTTTCTCCTTTTGTTTTCCGCTGCTTGTTGGCTTCGTTTCGCTATCATTTATGTTCACCAGCTAATGTGCCCAGGTCTGGTCTGTCCCTGAAGCCATTGCCTGGATGAAAGAACTCGCTCAATTCAAGCCCTGGTTCATCGAGGAGCCCACGTCTCCGGACGACGTGCTGGGCCACGCGGCGATCCGCAAGGCTCTTGAGAACACGCCTCACGGCACCATCGGCGTGGCCACGGGTGAGATGTGCCAGAACCGGATCATGTTCAAGCAGTTCCTGCAGGCGGTGCCTTGACGGTGCTGCAGCCGGATGCATGCCGGGTGGGAGGCGTGAACGAATGCCTGGCGATCTTACTGCTGGCGCGCAAGTTCGGGGTTCCGATCGTTCCCCATTCGGGTGGTGTCGGGCTGCCGGAATACACGCAGCATCTGAGCACGATCGACTATGTCGTGATCAGCGGGAAGAAGAGTCTGCTGGAGTATGTGGACCACCTGCACGAGCACTTTGAACACCCAGCCAGCGTGAAGGATGGATATATCGTCACGCCCACGGAGCCGGGATACAGCGTGCAGATGAAGCCGGAGAGTATGGACCGGTATTCGTTCCCGGGCGAGGAGGGCAAGAGCTGGTGGAGGACGCAGGAGGCGAGGGCGATCTTGGACGGACCGCGAATTTAGACTGCCATTGTTGGTATACTGTTGATATATTCGGGAGTTGGGAAAGCAGTCTTAAAAAAATTCACCTCTAATTGAATGTTATGTTTACGACTCGCAAATGAGCAATATAAAAAAATATATATACTTGTATATAGATTAAATTCAATTTAAATACCTTCTGTACATAGATCCTGTATCTCTGTACCCCGCACCGAACGATGAAAATCAACCGACAAGTCGGCTCTGACGTAATTACCCAGATGAGTACTGTACATGTACTGGCGCAGCTATATTCCTTCAGCGTATATAGATCGAACAATTAAGTATTCGTTATTTATTCTAAGTAAGTGACAAGATGGCTATTTTTCTTCCCCTTCACTTTGAGTGCTGATTGGATTGCATGCAGCATGGCGGGACATAGGTAATATTTCAATTCCAACTGCACCTCCTCCGATTTCGCAGCCTTTAAAGTTTTTCAGCTGCAGGTGTGGGGTATGGTACATTGCACATATCCTCCTTACAATCTTACATTTGTCAAGCATTGTGTAGAGAATCTCTATGTACTTTATTTTACTCTTAGGATCAATTCCTGTCTCGTGCTAGAAAGAAGAGTATTGGCTGTTAGTCTCGTCCTCAGATCGACACCTCAAGGGTTCACAAAGTCCGTCACAGTCGACCTAGTCATTAACATACTTAGTTTTTATCACATACACTGTTGATATATTATCGATCAGTCAATTAGTCAACCAGTCAGTTTGACGCCATGGCTGGCGAGACGTCCAAATCGTTGCAAGACCTCTGCGCCCAGGTCAAGGCTCTCCTCCCGGAGCAGTTCCGGCAGGATGCGTGGTATCTCATTGTTGTAAGTTCTTTACTTTAATTGAATTAGGCTGCATTCAATTCAATTCAATTAAATTCTCTATACTTATATAATAACCTCGATTAATCCAAACCGTCTCTGTTGTAGGCCTCTGTCCTCGTCGCATCCGGAAAGCCCCTCGAACTAGGTCCTCTGTACACATATCTCGTCGAGAGTGCGGGCGCAGACGACGCGGAAGAGAAGAGCCTCAAGACGCGCCTCAGCGATGCCCTGATGAAGGAATGGACGCTGGTGGGCATTCCGTTGGTCATCACCGCTGTGGCAGCATTGGGGAAAGCAGAGAAGGAGAGGAACGAGAAGAGAGGAGTGAAAGTTGAGCCTCTTACGACGGATGAGAGGGGGTTGTTGGCTTTTCCTGAGAAGCGGTGAGGATAGCAGGACTCATTCTTCTTCTTTTCTTTCTTCTTGAAGATAGCCTATTTATTAACGCCAATATCTCCCCAGACAAAACCTCGACATCAACACTGCCATCCCAGACCGCGGCACCAAGTTCCTCCAACAGCTCTACCGCGAGAACCTCGAGCCCATCTTCTCCACCTGGGGCTCGTACGGGCCGGACTTCATGTGGATGGAACGCGCCGTCATCTACGGGCTGTTCCTGTCTGACCACGAGGTCCTGTCGGCCGTCGAGGCCGAGCTGGTCATCCTGGCGAGCATCATGAGCCAGGGCCTAAGCGGGCCGACCATCTGGCACCTGCGGGGATTGCGACGGCTGGGCGTCAGCGAAGACGACGTCGAGAGCGTGCAGAAGGCTATCGAAGCGGTGGCTACCTGGGCGGGGAAGTCGGTCGAGGGGTGGCCCAGAGTGACGGACGTGCCGGACGTGATTTAAATCTTTGGCAAGGTCTACTTCAGATATGAAGACATAAGAGACAAGTTTAGATTTAGACTGATTTACGTGAGATCGTCGATGGATAGACATAAATATCTTCGGGAAAGGATTTAAAAAAAGATATCTACTGGAAAACGGGCTCCTTCCCCTGTCTCCGTCGTGGTTTGACCTGACCCATAGTTCCAGCCTTCTCACATTAGGACAATATACTGATCGGTGGGATTTCCAGGGCGTCTGGGAGACATGCCTACCAGGTACCATTGGTAGGCAGAGACAACGCGCCCCTTCTAACCACTAGGCCACAGGCCCTAATGGAGGTTACCTGACTGTCGCTCATAGTGATATTTAACTGCTACAGGGTTGCTTGTTCGGCTCGTTGGCTTGTCGCCTTTTTCTTTTTTCTTCGTTTACCTCTAGGCTAGGCTGACACAGCTGCTGCCTGGACTCCACACCAATGAAGTCTTGTATTGTTGATCCATCGAGTATAAATACAGGTTCGTTTGCTGGCCCGCGTCAACAACTTGACTGCAGACCAGGACGCTGAAGATCCAGCGTTGAAGAGACCACTATCGATACATTAATCGTGATCGGAATATCTTCCCTTCCATCAACCCAGATGGTACAGATCTGATCCACAGGCCTCAATTTCAGGACAGGACACGGTACTAGCCTCAGAAGTCGCGTTGACAACCTAATCTAGGCTACTTCTAGATTTGGAGTGTCTCTGGTCGTGCGACCGCGATTTCCAATGGTGTGCCACTCGGTCAGACTCGAAATGTACAGCCTGACACCGCGCCGACGGTCGATATGCTACCGCCACTGAATACCAAAGATCTTGAGAGGCTTCTTTCCGCCCAATGCGCTGTCGCTGACATTTTCAAGGTAAATGCGAGGATGGCCTGGGAGAATTAGATCAAAAGGAAGACAAAAAAAGGGCAGCTAATATCTACCTTTAACATCCAAGGCAAGAATGCGATACTGATATTCGTTCTGATCCTGCGGTCGCACCATATGAAGGATCACAGTACCAGAATTCAGCGGCCCCTCAACCTAGAAATGGTCAGCTTGACCATCACAATTCAGACTGCAGACCATTCAGCTTGCGTACATGAAAGCGCATCTTCAAGTGTTCGCGGCCCGATTGGTCCTTTTCTTCGGTCGTCCTGTTCAATGTCAGACCAACGATCCAGTCCCAACGGTCGATAGATACGCACGCAATCGGCCTGTTACGAGCCCACTTATTCCACGTCGACTCTCCGTATGCTTTGATCTGCTTGCTGTCACCTAGCAGTGCCGTACATCGTGGATCTTCCTTGATGCGTTCTACGGCTTTGTTGAACAGCCGCGTCTTGCTGTTCGGAGAGAAGACATCAAGGTAGAGGAACGTAAACACTCCACCCTATGCACTCCATCAGCAAGTATCGCATAAAGAGCCTTAACAGACAAGTCCCACCGTCATGACCGCGCCAATCACCACAAGCATAAAGTTGAACGACTGCTGCGTAGCCCGGGCGACTTTTTCTTTTCCACTCAGCTCCGACCACCGGAGTCTCCCATCGTCCGAAATGACCGTGATCTGTTTCCTCGTCGGACCCGAGCTGGACGTCGTCCCTTGGCCACCTAGACTGCTATGCGTCGCATACCGCCGGGGCAATCCACCGATCACGAGAGAGGTTGAAGTCGAAAGGAGGGCGGAGGGGGGTCTGGACGCCCGCAGGGGGCACGGGCTAAGTCGAAGAGATCGGTTCATGGTGGCAGCTGTTCATTGCCAGCATCACTGACATCGATGCTTCAAGCTTTGACTTCGCCAGCTTCCTGAAGAACCGATATTGAATGTGGAGCTAAATTGTACGGAGTCCTGCATTAAAGCTACGCGGGGGACCGGTAATCGGGCTGACGTATTATTACAGTCACGTGACTAATGGCTGCACAATGTGGTCGGCATTGTAATTTGTTGCGCATTATATTTGACATGTTGAATAGATCATATGAGATTCAGCTTGGACCAAACTCTACGCTTGCAACAATTCTACGAGATATTCAGGCTATGGAAGTCGAGCACACGTGGTATCGTACGAATGGCAGTACTGTGGCACTAGTGAGGTTGGCAAGCCAGTAGCTGAACAGCACCGCTGAGGAATGACGACAACTTGAATGCAGCAGAAGCAAAGACTCGATGAGGCGTCAATTAGTTCAAATACCTAATGAAATTCAAGATAGACGCTTGCACTTCTGGCACAAAATTTGCATACCGTCCACATTCGGTAACTTGCAAGACGGCCGGTAACAGACCTTTCCGAAACAGGAAAGAGGGTCGCCCGGAGGATCGACCAATGCAAATTGCAAATTTCCCCGATCGAGGCAGCGGGTCTCGCGCGGTATCCGACCACGTTCCCTCTGCCTGTCTCCTTACCGCAGCCTGTAACCTAGTCGTCTCGCCGCTGTTGTCTTGTTTCCTGGCTTGTCTTCGATTGACACGTTGCCAACTTTTCTTCTATCCTTCAGCTCGTGGATCTCTCGTCCTTCACCATGAGTGCCACGAAGGCGCAATCCCAGAAGATCTTCGAGAAGCTGAAGGCCAAGCCCGCAAACAAAGTGCGCCCGCCCTTCCCCTGGTCCCTGCATGCCTCTGATCGTCAAACTGACTCGATTTCAGATATGCTTTGATTGCGGCTCCAAGAACCCGACCTGGTCGTCGGTCCCTTTCGGCATCTATCTCTGTCTGGACTGTTCCTCCCACCACCGCAACCTCGGCGTGCACATCTCGTTTGTGCGCTCGACGACTCTGGACCGTATGGATACAGCCCCCACGGAAATGCGAATAAAAAGTATGGTGTGCTGATTGATGATCAGAATGGCAGTGGGATCAGCTCCGGCTCATGAAAGTCGGTGGCAATGAGTCCGCCACGAAGTTTTTCCAGTCTCACGGAGGATCCGCCGCTCTGGCGAGCAAGGATGTGAAGGTCAAGTACACGTCTAATGCGGCCGTCAAATATAAGGAAGAGCTGAAGAGACGGGCCGCTATCGATGCGCAAGAGTCAGTGCTTCTTCCCTGGACTTAGGCGGCAGCCAGGTTGACTCTTTGTCTCTAGGTATCCCGACGAAGTGGTGATTACCGACGACGTCCCTGCCTCTGGTGATGGCGCATCGACTGCGGATGGCGACGCAGAGGATGACTTCTTCTCTTCATGGGACAAGCCTTCCATCAAACGCCCTAGCAACCCCCCCTCACGGACTAGCACGCCGCCCACGGTTGGCCGCACCGGATCTCCCTTCCTAACCGCCGGCGCGAACGGGAATGGCACAACGCGACCCAAGTCTCCGCTCTCTAGCAGTGACAAGGATACCAGCTCTCCTCCTCCCACCGCTGTCCGATCGGGGTCCGTCGTCCGAAAGGGAGCTACGACTACGACCGCCAAGAAGGGCAGCGTATTGAGTTCTAAGAAGACGCAGAAGCTGGGTGCCAAAAAGGTTGGTGGCGACGCCATCGATTTCGAGGAAGCCGAGCGCAAGGCCAAAGAAGAGGCAGAGCGCATAGAGAAGTTGGGCTACGACCCGGAGGCGGAGCAGGCGGAAGCAGAGGCAAAGGAGAAGGCGGCAGCGTCCTCCGCCGCGGCTACGAAGATCGCGTCACCCACTCCGATCAGTCCTTCTCGAGGCGGGTTCGGAGCGACCAGCAAGACTCATGAACGAAGTCCAAGCGAGGTGGAGCGACTCGGAATGGGAATGGCCCGTTTAGGTTTTGGCCAAACCAAAGCCGCTCCGAAGAAGCCTGGATTTGGAGCTGTCGGTCCTGCGAAATCAGCTGTCGATGGTATGCTTCTGAACAAAACTATCTTGAAGAAGGCCAGGCTAACAGGACCTGTAGAAGAAGAATTGGAAAAGACCAAAGCTCGGTTCGGCAACCAAAAGGGTATCTCCTCGGATGAATTCTTTGGTCGGGATAAGTTCGACCCGGCTGCACAGGCCGAGGCCAAGGAGCGCCTTCGGAACTTCGAGGGCGCCACCGCTATCTCCAGCAATGCCTACTTTGGGCGACCAGAGGACGACCTTCCGTCTGCGGACGACTATGGTGGGTATGGAGATCTGGAAAGCGCGGCGAAGGATTTCATACGGCGGTTCGGAATCACCGCGGGAGATGACCTGGAGAATCTGACGCAGATGCTGGGTGAAGGAGCCAGCAAATTACAAGGCAAGTATCTCGACTTGTACAATTCGATGTCTTGTCAGACGACCCAACTAACTTGGCGTCACACTACAGGTGCTATTCGGAGCTACCTCAACAGCTGAATGAATCCTTCTAAATGATACCTAACCTGACGAGCACACACACAATGTTCACCGCAAGGTTAACTAACGAATTTTCTGACCCTGGTGTTCACATGTGAAGGTTTCAGACAGACACTTATATCTGCAAGACAAGAGAGATATGTTTCTTTTGTTTTCTTGTTCGATTCTACCTGTTTATTCTATTACCAGCTAGTTGTTGCTGCAGAGCCTTCTCCTGTCTTATTTTTTTTAACCCCTTCTCTTTTTACAAGCCACAATGTGGAAGTAGTGATGATATGGAAATAAATAGATTATTTTACACCTTATATTGTAGTATTTCTTATTTTCTTCTCTCCGTATACCACACTACGTACGATGCTGGTAGGCGTTATATATATAGATAGTAGTAGAATTATTGCCGTGTGACAAGAGTTTCCACTAAGAGTTAAGGTAATTTATTATCATTATCATAATTATCATCATCAAACTCGATAAATCGCATCAGCCATCTTCACAACCTGACTCATTTCCGCCACGTCGTGGACTCGCACGATGTCCGCTCCGCTGGCGACGCTGGCCGTCACGGCCGCCGCCGTGCCCCAGGTCCGCTCGCTCGCCTTCTCCACGCCCGTGATGCGCCCGATGTAGCCCTTGCGACTGGTCCCCACCAGCCAGGGGAAGTACTCCAGGCCCTCGATCTCGTTCCTCAGCCTCGGCATGTCCCGTAGCAGAGTCAGGTTCTGTGTCTGGCCTTTCGCGAATCCGAGGCCCGGGTCAAGGATGATGCGCCACCGACGGACACCCGCTTCTTCGGCGGCCCGGACGCGCGCGAGGAGTTCTGACCCGACGTCTTGGATGACGCCATTCGGGTAGTCGGTTAGCCTGGTCATGGTGGATGGCGTCCCGCGCATGTGCATCAGGATGACGGTCTTGCCGGTCCGCGCCATGGTCGGGAGCATGTCCGGATCGAGCGTGCCGGCCGACACGTCGTTGATGATGTCTGCGCCTGCAGCGCAGGCCTCGGCCGCGACGCGCGCGTGGTACGTGTCGATGCTGATGGCAACGTTGGCGGCCTCGGGGATCGAGGTGCGGATATGTCTGATGACGGGGATGACGCGGGCGAGCTCTTCCTCCTCCGTCACTGGAACCGAGTTGGGACGAGTGCTCTCACCGCCGATGTCGATGATGGTTGCGCCCGCGGAGATGAAGTTGCGGACCGTTGCCGTGAGGCGGGAAAAGTCATCGGGGGAGTAGTAGTGCTGCCCGCCGTCGGAAAAGGAGTCTGGCGTGACGTTCAAGATGGCCATTACATGGGTACGGCGCTTAGGGTCCGACGGGGTCAATGGAGGGAGGAAAGGTGCGATTGGAGTCGTGACGACTGGCGGCGTCTCCGGTGGTGGCAACGACTTGAGCTGAGAGAGAAAGGTCAGATTCATGCCTGGCAAGGGCGATCGTTCATGAGGAATTAACCTGATGCTCGTTAGCGTGCCAAAGTCTCTTCTCGAATTTCATGTGGATGGGACAAATCATACTGGCAAAGAGGCCGGAGCACAAATTCTCGCTCCAGCATCAATTTATGCGGGATATTGAGACGGGGGTGAGACACGATCTCGTTATCGTACAGGAGAATATCGAGATCGATAACCCGCGGTCCCTTGTCGATCGTCTTTTGTCGTCCCAGTCCCTTCTCGATGGACTGCAGGGTGTCCAGCAACTGAATCGGGTCCATGGTGGTCTCAATCTAGGGAGAGTTGGCACAACATCCAGAAGTGAAAGGAACGGAAACAAACCTCGCAGGCTCCATTGATGAAAGGCTCCTGATCAAGGACGTACATTGGCGCGGTTTCAAAGAGGGAGCTTGTTCTCTTGATCTTGATCCCTGCTCTTTCCATCTCCAGACACGCGCGCTCGATCATTCCAATGCGGTCTCCCATATTGCTCCCAAGAGCGATGAACGCTCGATGGGAGCCGTTCCCCTTTTGAGCGCGCATCTCCTGGTCCTGCTGGTTGCTGTTCAGAGAGTTGCGAGAGCTCGAGAACCATCTGACCGTTGGCGGAGACTTTCTAGCAGAAGAAGATTCCCGAGCAGGGAACCTGCGGTTTGTAGAAGCGGCATTAAAGAGATATTTATCAACAAGAGAGTGCCTCTGGGAAGTAAATCCTGTCAAGACATGTCTTTCTTAGTTTGCTGATTATCATGCATTACGGGATGGTTTTTGCGCAGTCACGTGTGGAAATACACTGCCAGTCCACATCGAGCCAGAGTCTTCAAGACAGTGGAGGACTTTAGGTACTGGGAGTCCTACCGTAGCCACATACAACAGGCGAATTTCTTCTAATAAAAGGTCAGAAAGAGTTACAAGACATGGTTAAACAGTATCAATGCAGCGGGGCCTTGCCTCTTCCGTTGAGTTCCCGAGAATTTCCTTTCTTGAGAGACGCTCGGGCAGAAAAGTCGAGATCGAATGGAGATGTCCGCGTAAACACGCTGGCCCCCGCAGAATGAAAGAGGATGGAACGTGCCTGCACTGCCTTGCCAGCAGCGCGCCGTTCTCGTCGTCATGTTGATGGAGGCTCCGAGTTGGCGATTGGCTGTGCCGCCTGTCGTTCCTGTCATTCGCCGTCGATCCCACGGGTCACATGATTGTTAGTACATTGGGCCAATCACATTGCAATATCAATACATAGCAGCTTCGAGGCAATCCATTTCATATTTATTCAACGTATTGAATGGTCGAGGCCGGTTTTATTATGATCTTACTAGTTGATTCAAGGGCAGAAAGAACATAAAAACCCCCGATATGTACAGACCCTAGGAACTGCGCATGCAAGATCGCAAGATCATGCAGCTTTCACCTCTGATTTCTGTTTCCTGCATGTACGACTTGGATTGATGGCAAAATTGTTTTCATCAAACGACTCGAACATCTTATTTCATTTTTTAGACGGCTGAGTCTATAGATCGGCATATAGTGAGATCTCTGACCCAAAGCCCTAGTCTCTGCATGCCCACCTCGCGTCAGACTTGGTGCCGCCCCTTGGCTCTCCATCACTTCTTTCGTCACATAAATTCCAGGACGCAATCCATTCGAAATTTCTCAAGCAATGCAGCCAAGTCGCTAGCCCATTCCCCTCTTTCCCTGTTTGATTCGACAAGCTCAATATCACCCAAGAGTCCAAACGACCACCTTTTCCGTTATACCAGCGGTCGGTGGCTCTGGAACGAAGAGCAGCAGTTAAAACATCGCTACCGATATTTCAACGTTCCAGAGCTCAAAAAAGTCGCGTGTCAGGCGGCAGACTCGAGTCGTTGCGTATCTTTGGAGAAGATCGGGGAGGGCAACTACAACAAAGGCTTCCGACTGGTGATGCAGGATGGGCAAAAAGTCATCGCAAAGATCTCCCACCCGAACGCCGGTCCACCCGTATATACCACCGCATCAGAAATAGCTACGATGGATTTTGCAAGAACCATCCTGAAGATACCTGTTCCAAAGGTCCTCGCTTGGAGTGCGACCAACCAGAATCCTGTCGAGTCTGAATACATCATTATGGAGGAGGCTGAAGGGACCCAACTTCGTGAAGCTTGGAAAGACATGAAGCTAAAAGCCAAACGAGACGTTATTTAGGAGATCATCGATATCGAGAAGAGACTTCTTTCTGTCTCATTCGACAGGTAATTCGGCTTCCGTGATAGGACTTTACAGACTGCTAAATCTGTCTTTCATAGATATGGAGCCCTTTATTACAGGAGTGACAAGATCCCACAATGCGAAAAAGCAGTAGTCACCACAGATAACATGCAAGAGGTGAAAGATGATATTGAATCACAATTCGAGATTGGTCCCATTGTCCAGAGAGAATTTTGGAAGGGTGAAAGAAGCAAAATGCATTGTTATCATGGTCCTTGTATGCTTTCATGCTCTTGGATATGCAAAATGCAACTGAACTGAATATAGAACATAGGGAGAACGGCGAAGGACTACCTTGAATCGCTCGCTCGGCGCGAAATGAAGTGGATTAACGATCATGCAGACCCCACAAAGGACATGGGCAACCCTTGGTTGAACACATCAAAAGCTCAAAGATCTCCCAATGCTCATATAGACCTTCTTCAGAGATTTCTCTCGGCAATCCCTTACATCATCCCCAAAGATACCGAACTCACTTCTCCTCGACTTTGGCATCCCGATTTCCATGCAGGGAATATCTTCGTGGATAACGAAGGCAAGATCACGAGTCTAATCGACTGGCAAGGGGCATGGGCAGAGCCCATGTTCCTTGGTTCCAATCCACCGAAACTTCTGGATTATGGTGTCGACATCTTGATGAACCTACCGGAGAACTTTAGCCAGCTTGACGAAGACACCAAGGATCAACTACGGTATCGGTTTTCCCAGTCGGTTTTGATTCACGCATACGAGACGAGAACAGCCGTTGAAAATCCTCTGATGCACAGGATGATGCATAATTATCAAGGAAAGACTCTCAAGGAAATTGTAGCTTTCGCGAGTGACACCTGGGACAGCGGTCTATTTCCTCTGAGAGAGTGTTTAATTCGGATCGAAAGGTCAGTTCTTTTGTTTTTGACAGACTAGAATGATTACCAAGTTCGGATGAGACTAAAAAAGAGTTTTGCTTTAGAGAATGGGACGATTTTGACGCAGACGAGCCATGCCCTTACCATTTCACCGAAGAAGAAATCCAGGAACATCAGGAAGAGAGTAAATCATTCAACGACAACGCCTACTTTTGGGATTCGATCCGAGAGATCGTCACCAACGAGGGATATACCTCAAACGAGGACTTTCCGAGGGCTGTGGAAATCTTCCAGAGGCTTCGAGAAAGTGGTCTGAAGAACCTGGAGGGCGACGACAGGGAAGAGTTCGATAAGCAGACGAGATGGATCCGAGATATCAGGATGTAGGATATAATACTAGAGTGTGGGAGTTGTATGGCTTCATACTTAATGACCTTATCTAAGGAGGTTGGTTTATAGATATATTTTAGCGGGCAGATAGGTCGATGGCTAATGTACAGTACATTAGTAACATTACATACATACTGATTTATTGATGCTCCATTCTACTCGAACCACGAAATCTTATTAGTTCGACTGGAAATAACAATCACCTACGCGTATAAGACAGGGTATTACTATCAAAGATCTAGTGAAAAAGCGCAGAAAACATGCTATGCTCCCCAATCAAGAGAGGATTATTAGGACTAGGATCTCGACCACTATTATAGCCCTTGCCTCTGGGCCGTAATATGGGACGGTGGGGAATAACGACTCCGATCTTAGACCTTGGCGGATCTGACTAAGAGACATTCTTTTTACAGCATGCGCTACTGGATTCTTGGGTATAAAGAAAGACCTTTTTGTTCGAGATTCTGTTAAATTCCAGGACGACTCGCCAACTCTCTTGATTATATATCTTAGAAGATCGATGAGGTGCTGAAGTCCGGATGCTAGATGTCGCTCAGCTTGCGTCATATGATTTGTAAACATCCTCTCTTCTTACTTATGCCAGGGCACACATCACTACTTCTTGAAAGATTAGACTGCCATATGCAGTAGGGAAAAAAAGACTCTATAAAAGTGGCGGTACATTTCAAGACACTATTGGTAGTGATCTCATATTTCTGTAGATACTGCAGAAAATACCTAGGTACATGCAGTGCACCTACATATGTAGTCTTTAAGAGAGGTGAATAGGGGAAAAAATGGTCAACTCTCTCTTTCGAGAGATTTCGTAGTCTGATGGCCATCTTTTCAGTCTTTCTTTACTGACCACACAATAGGACGCATGACATCCTACTCCAATCCTGGAGTTTTGGGATTTGGAATATAATGATATAGACGATATCCTGGGTATAAAGAGCCTCCCGTGTCTGCTGGAAAGGGGGATACAAAGGATAACCCTAATCATAAGCATATAATATACAATAATCCTGCGAATCTGTCGGTGCTTTTTCCCCACTCAGTAGCAGTGTTGTACTATTCTCTCGCAACAAGAATCCATAAATATGTGTTCATGTAGGCGAGTATGAAGAACACTAAATGTTCCAGTGTTCTTCTTGCTTTTGAGTAGAGGTAAGCTCCACTCGTTTAGTCGTAGTATAGCTATTCGTTGCAACTGTCAATCAAATATCGTGCAGTGTCGTGACTGCAGCCAGTAACCCGATGATTACTGCATGAAGCCATGTCAGCAAACAAGAAAAGGGGGAATATAATATTGAAAACGTTGTTGGATTAACGGACCGGTAGTGGCTGCGACGATGTAGGTTGAAATAACCCACGCGGCCTCGGCATCGCCCGTCTTCTGCATGTACCAGATCCCGATGGCCAAGCTGAGGATGATAGGGGCCGTGACGTAGATTGTGATCCTGCCGACTGACCACCGCAGGACAAGTTGCAGCGAGTACCGGCCCTGCCCAGGATCAGTCGAGCCGTTATTGAATTTTTCGTGGACCCAATCTCCCCACCGATCCTCGACGTCGTTTCTGAGGCTTTTGTAGTCCCGGTAAAATTCAAGCAAGACGCGTTCGGTCGGAAGGTCGATGTCCACGTATGTGTGGTAGCCTTTGTCCGGGTGACACTCGTATATTCCGAAACCGGCGACGTATTTGAGTGAGAAGAGACGTTGGGGGAGGCTTCGTAGACTTTTAGATGCGGACCTGATCGCTGCAAAAAGTTGACCGGCTTCCTTCACACGTTTCAGACGTTCTACGGGAACGTTATTATTTCTATTGTAAAGGCCGACAACGACATATTTCTCTAGGGCTGTAGCAGTCACGTTGCTGACGCCCAATTTGGTGCTGACCGGCCCATGCTTGAACTCCGCTTCAATCCTGGCGGAAATCAGTCGTACTCCTTGCCCTAATTTGATCTTCCAACCGCTAACAATGTTGACAAGTCCTGGCAGTGCCCTTTGAATCTTGACCTCCTTCGTAAGCGTTCTTGAGCGAGCACAATCATTTCCTTCTCTTGTTCGTAACAGGGATACTCCGAACGCGCTAATGGAAAGCTGAGAGGTTTGTATAGGGTGTTTGAACTGAGGCGGAGGCTCTAGATGAAGTTTTCCAGGCGCAGGAGCCTCCATATGGTCGACGAGTGAAGCATACTGAGAGTCAGCCTCTTGATTAGAATCGAATTGCCTGTCTACTTCCGACTGACGTTCCCCAGGTACAGTATTCATTCTCAGTTCCAATTGTTGATCTTCGGTAATATTATCGTGCGCCAGATCACGCTGCAAATTTGGTGGAACTTTGGATGCATCTGCAGACTCTAGAATATATTATTAGTAAAGTGAATCGATTGATTTTTTTTTCCTTTTTGGAATCCTTCTGCTTACTTGTTCTTTCCAATGCCTCATTTTCGTTTGAAGAAGCCCTCTCCAGAGGAACGGAAGCCTTTTCTCTTTCTATCTCTCCATCTTGTGAATCTGAAGACTCTTTATTAACAGAAGCCGAATCAGCTTCAATAGATCGAGCATATGGCATCTTGGAGATATTGTCCGTATTGGAGTCTCAAATCCGCATCTTGTTGGCACCTCAGTCGTAGTGGATTCGGTGTACAAGCTGATGATACCACGGTCACCAGAAGATAGGTAGAACTCTCGAGACTCCGGCTCAGCGTTTCTATAAACGAGTCTTGTGTTAATATGAAGTCATAAAATGTGGAAACCTGAGGAAGATATCTGTAATTCTCGTGTGAACTTGCCAGCTATTGTCACAACTTCTGTGAGGCTGCGACCGAATTAGGTGTCGTCCTTGCTTTGCTGCTTATACCGGTGATAGTATTGGATCTGGTATCAGTTCGAGAAGCACGAATCAATAGCAAGATGGCAATAGTAGCAGGTTGACAGCAAGGGTCTGAGCTGCGGGGTTTCATGCAGAGTGCGCAGAAGTATGTAGTTTGAATGGGGGTTCGTAGCCGTGCGAGTCGTGATGGTGGACATCCCCTCATTATTCAAGCACTTCTTCTGCCCATGGCTTTTGAACAACTGACCCTCATCAGCTATCCAGGAACAGTCATAATAGTGGTTTCCACTGTACTCATATACAGGCAGATGTAAGTACCTAACAGTAAACTGCAGAGCTGAGTTGACTGTATATGTTACAGGACAGCTGACTGGCCCAGAGTCGCCATTTGAGGGCTCGTTTGTGGAATGATGGTTCTGTGCAGACTACCTATGAAATGTCTTTAACAGTGCTCTTTAACAGGATCGGCTTTGAGAGCTATCGAACGTCCATAGCCTCCAGCGTCCAAAAGTACACGTAAGAGTGGCCTATTTTTCTAAGTTATTACCTACATGCTAATAGAATTGTTCAAGGTAGGCATTTGATTTTCTCAGCTCCCTTCGCGCTCATAATTAACACCATCAAAGATATCACTAAGCCCGTGGGCCAAGGATCCCGGCCAAGGATCCCAAGCAGAAGAGCTTGGAAGGTGGATGCAGCCAGTCCATGATCAAAGTATGAGCTCCTATACTCCGTAGTTATGCTCTATTCTCCCGCATTCTCAGCTGGGAAAAAAACCAGAGATTGAAGTGTTATTGGCCATGGTCCAGATCAGTACGGTCAGGTCTACATTGTATATGGCAGAAAGCTCTGACCCAGCATGGAGGACAAATCGGGAAGCTCTTCCCACTATAGGAGAGGTATCTGGTTCTTCTTTCCCACTTCTGTCTATGAGAAGTATGGTATACCATTCTGCTAGCAGAATGTGACAGGTCAACTTGTCCAGGGGTTCTTTGTTATCCGAGAATCTCCGTTTCTTAGCGTGCTACTACAGCTATACGTACAGTATACGGAGTATACAGGAAGCATTGAAATTTCCTATAATAGTAAGACATTCGAAATAGGTAGATTGAAGTTAGATGAAATATATATATATTTTTAAGTCGTAGCGTGGACTTCCGTAAAGCATAAAAATAACTTCAGGGTTGCATCTCAGTAGATTCTCCTATGAAAGGCGGTATCTCAGCACCAGACGGCGCCAACCAGTGCTGAATTGAATTCGAGTTCTGTACCTACTTTGGAACAACAGAAGTAGAGTTGGCTAGTAGCAGGTGGTGGATCACTACTCCGTAATCGCGAGTTGTATTGCCTGCTCACGTTCACCGCGGCAGAACAGCCAAGACCGCAGGCGCCCCACCTCCGCAAAGTACCGAGGCTCACGGCCGTCTCACGGCGCCGGCAGCTGGCGGCGTTCCTCGGTCCATTCCACGCATAAGTTAGCTGTACGTAACACGACAATCTCACCTCTCCATCTTTCTTTTTACGATACTCTTCGTACCATACCGTTGTCCTCTTCAAAGACAGACGTCGCATACACATCTTATTCGATCCACCATGGCTTCTCCCCGTGAGTCTTCCCCCAAACCGTCATTCCGCGGTGATATAGTCCACTGTTCTGCACTGCATCCGTGAAGCTCGATCGCTGGTTTACTGACTGCTGACGCTGATGGTAAAATATTGCAGAGCAAATCCGCACTCCCATCACCGATCTTCTCAAGATCAACCACCCCATTCTGTTGGCGGGAATGAACGTTGCCGCCGGCCCCAAGCTGGCCGCAGCGGTCACCAATGCCGGCGGTTTGGGCGTCATCGGCGGTGTCGGCTACACCCCGGCCATGCTCAAGGAGCAGATCGCCGAGCTGAAGAGTTACCTCAATGACAAGAACGCTCCTTTCGGTGTTGACTTGCTCCTGCCCCAGGTCGGAGGAAATGCGCGCAAGACCAAGTGGGTAAACCTGTCGCGTGTCCACATCGGCTTATGTTGCGCCGTCGAGGAGGCTTCCATGCTAATGTGATTCTCTGCTTAGCTATGACTACACCAAGGGCAAGCTCAACGAGCTGATTGACATCATCATCGAGAGTGGTGCCAAGCTGTTCGTCTCCGCCGTCGGTGTGCCTCCCAAGCATGTCGTGGAGAAGCTCCACGCCGCCGGCGTTCTCTACATGAACATGATCGGTCACCCGAAACATGTCCAGAAGGCCCTGGATGCGGGTGCCGACATCATCTGCGCCCAGGGTGGTGAAGGTGGTGGACACACGGGTGATGTTCCCACGACCATCCTCATTCCCACTGTCGCCAAGTTGGTCCAGGGCCACAAGAGTCCCTTGACGGGCCAGCCTGTGCAGGTCGTTGCTGCCGGAGGCCTGTTCAATGGCCAATCTGTCGCTGCGGCCTTTATGCTGGGTGCTTCTGCTGTCTGGATCGGTACCCGTTTCATCCTGTCCGACGAGGCTGGTGCTCCCGAGGCTCACAAGGAAGCCGTGCGCACTGCTGGATTTGACGACACTGTCCGAACGGTTATTTTCACTGTATGTGTTTTCTATCTTAATCTAGCTGAATCTATGTGCCGCAAAGATGGATTTCTAACAAATATTGTTTGCAGGGCCGTCCCCTTCGTGTGCGAAACAACCCTTACATCCAGAACTGGGAAGAGAACCGTCAGCAGGAGATCAAGGATCTGACCTCCAAGGGTATCATCCCTGTGGAGTACGACATGGAGCACCTGAGTGATGATGTCGATGACGAGACGCTGGACAACGCCCGTCCCTTCCTCATGGGCAAGGTTGCCGCTGTCGTGAACGAGCAGAAGCCGGCCAAGGAGATAGTGGACGAGCTGGTCACCGACGCTGTTGCATGGCTGAAGAAGGGCAACAAGCTGATCGCCAAGCTGTAATTGTGTAGTCTTTTCTTCTCTTTTTCGGTTTCTGATTCTTGTTCATTATTATATAGGGATGCATCTAGTTATTCCTTTCATTTTGGTAGAGGCAGATTTGCATAATGCATGTTTTGTTATGACCGAGTGAACAAGCATTCTTGTCCTTGATGAGGTGAACTTCAAACCATGTGGGCACTCCCTGTAGTAGATAGCCTTCTAATGGAAAGTGATAATAAAGAGCGAGAATGCTGTTCCCTCTCCGCGCCTTGATCCAGCTAGTTTGAGGTGTACAACATGTAATCCAAGAGAATTGTCATGATCACAATGTCCGTTCCGTTCGAGAGAAGTTGATTTGACCTGCATCAAATCCAGGAAGTTGGAAATTCTAACTGGGTCTTAAAATTTCCGGAGAGTTTTGTTGGTTCTTAATCGGGGGGGTTTTTTTGTTTGCTTTGCTTTGATCTTGTGGACATATAAAAAAGCACCCAGGTTGTGTATAGTAAAACTGTCCTGTTAAACATGCCACAAATAAAAAAAAGTTTCTCCCATTGAGTAGTCCTTTTTAATTTTTATTTCATTCATTTCACCGATAACACCACGTCATCATCACCATCGCAACCACCACCGATTTTCATAGCCGAGCGGTACACAGCAAACTCTTCGATCATCAATAGATTCTTAAGAGTCCAGAAATGTGTGTAGGCAACCGTGACAAAGACAAGGAAAATGGGGATTCTCGATGCTCGACGCTAATCGATCGGTTGGTGGATGGATGCAGGTATTGATTCTGAGGGGGGGTTTAATCGTTTATCGGTACTGTAAATCAAGAGAAAAAAGACCGTGGTTAGCTCGTTATTCATTTATTCATTTCGTTGCGTCTGACGGTGTCACGCGTCCGCAGGAAGTGGATAATATAATGGATATCGTCCGTTTCGAAGCCAAATTTCAGGGAGAAGAATGATATTTACCTTGATGAAGCCAATGTCGTTGGCCTTCTCACGGAAGCACTGTTATCAACGTTAGCAACCTCCAATTCACTTCCCCGGAGACGCTTTCTTCGACGACGCAGGGGAATACCAACCTGACGGCAAACCATCAGACCGTACTTGCGGATCAAACCAGCCCTGTGCGCGCAAACACGGCTATATCGAAGAAAATCGGTGTGGTTAGCGAATCTGCTCACTTCGGCCAACCCTCCTCCATCACAGCAGTTTTCTTTTTCATCCTCTTTTTTTCAACCCCGTTTCCCCCCCAAACTTCCTCCCTCTCCACACACAATCTTATCCCCCACACTCCTTCGCGACAGAGGTGGAATTTCCTTACCACTGGCGGCTTCCCTTGCCGAACTTCCTCGGCCGGCTGTACCAAACGGAGTCGTGCGACATCTTGACTGACGGAGCAGCGTAGAATTCGGGGAGCGAAAAGAGCGTGAGCTGTTGCCTTCTTGCTGACGCTGATGACGACGACGGTCGAGGTGGTTTTGTCGGATGATCGAGAGAGAAGTTCTTCGCCAATAATGCCCGGTTTCTTCTGTGTGCCGGTCCGGAGGCAGGCTTGGCGGCCGGGTGTGTTTAGCGAGGACTTAGCTTTTTTGGGTATGGCCTTCCACGTGACTTGTGGATTCCGGAGTGGGTTAGGGCGGAAGCCCTAGGGGCTGCCTTTTTGGGATATCGATTTACAGCCCGAGTATGTACTGTACGGAGTAGAAGGTTCCAAGAATGGTATACCGTGGGCCGTGGACCGAGGCATACGTCCATGAATGACAACACTACATCATTTCCGTACAGAATATAGCAGCATGATATTCCAGTCTTGTTATTCTTTTGTTTTATTTCCCTCCGCACTCTGTTGATCAAACTAGACAGAAATAACAACATTGATATGTATTTACATGTACTCTTGCGACCCAAATCAGACACGAGGCAGTTCTCTATTTCCTGTCTGTTGTCGCTGAGAATGATGTTTAACAGAACAGGAAAATGGATAAGAATGTCTCTGTGGCATCGATCTTTGGCCGCTGCTCTTCAGATAGTGGTTTGTACCAGTATGACAAATCGTCCTCTTCCCTTGTCAATTCCAGCTTTCGTGGATAGAAACCTCCGTGTAGAGATGAACTTTAGACCGCACTATAACTTATAACTATCAGGCCTTATGTTTGAATCGGGATTTGCCTGTTTCAGAAATTCGTGCATGCTTCTAATATTAGCGCATCCTGCACGATACTGTACAATTTCAGGATTACATTGTATCTGTTCTTAAGCTGTATAGTTAATCTTCTAAAACTCATGGCAAAAGTGGAATTTCCCTTCGAGACGCTATTATTGTCGATATCATTAATAGGAGAGTTCAGTCCACCTCGCCAGTCTCGAACGAGATAATAGAAGAAGGCTAAATTGTCAAGACTAAGTCAAATCCGGTTGAATTGCACTGTACTACTTACCTAATAAAATTGCTTAACTAAAGAAATAAGACTAGACAAGAAAATGTCAAGTGCAAGATCACTAGTAGTAATTAGTAAACCCCACACCGAGGCACTTAGTAGGGACTTCATGGACAGACTCCCTCCCTCTTTCGTCCCCTCTCAGTCTGCATTTAGTGGTTCTTCACGTGTTGACAGTCTCGTCTCGTGATCACAGCCACCGACAAACGAATGGTTGTCCATCCACTGAGAGGTTTCGTTTGGAACTCACGAGGCATAGAGGTCTGTGTGTCAAGGTCGGCGACTTCCGCTTCTGTCGCGAGACTCCGTTGGACATCATAACCCTCAGTAGATAGATCGATAGCAGGCACGCCCATCGTGCACATTGCAAGGGGGATGTGCCGTTGCATATGAGTCGATTATGGGGCTGATCTGCACGATCTGGTATCACAGATATCAAGTACTGGATCATCTAGCAGGTTGGGTCTTGCTCCACATTCTTGCTCTCCGTTTAGAATTATGGAACCCCGGGGGGTCCCGGGCGGCGGCGGAAGCCCCCTACAGAGATCGAGGAGCTAATAAGATGGTTCTAGGACCAGATAATCCCCGCCTTTGGCTGACTTGCAGATCGTTTTGATAAAACCAGCCAACGAATAAGCTGGGTGACATTGTTTGCAGCAATGCTACAGTTGGCCGCTGTCCTAGTGCATGGAAGCCAGATCGACAGCATCTCCCATATTCTGTTTCATGTCGGAGTTGGCCGCTTCCTGCCTGGGAGCAGGGGTGTTGCTCTTATCTCGATCTCATTAGGCAGTGCGCGCAGTCAGCCGCTGCTTATCAACGCCTCTGATATCGCTGCTCGTGATTTGGTTTGGCGAGACGTGCGGGGACTTCGCACTTGCCGTTCCTGGGCGGCGGTTCGGCAATTCCATTGGCTGACAGAGGGCTTTGATAAGCCGGTTGGGCTCTGCTTCTCGAAACAAGGCAGGCACCACGCGACAGCCCCACGCACAGCGGTGGACCTTCCCTCTAGGGCTGCAAAATTCCTGACGCTAAAAGTGGTATTCCTGACGGCTCGAATACCCACGGCCCGTGCAATGAACTGATAGGAGAAAATTTCTCGTCGCTTGCTAACCACACGCGGTTTATAAAATCATGGCTCCCCGTTCGCGTCGTCCTCCACTCTTTTTCCAGACGCCGTCGATGAGTATGGGTGTTCTCCCCTCGTCGATTCTTCTTTGCTAACGCAGCCCTGTGCTATAGCTGCTGTCGTCTTCCGGGTGCCCTCTTCACTCGCGCGCGATACCTAGCCCTTGATATATTCTCGGGTTCCCGGCGCATCATCGGCAGTTATACCCTACCCTCAGCAATGGAGCACCCGATCGCGCACGACGTCGAGAAGCACCCCGGAGTGGGCAATCTCCTCTACGATGACACGGGAGCCGTGCCGGGAGAGAGCTTTGAATATGGCGATTCTCTCTACGCCCGGCTCCAGCGGTTTGCTGGAAAGCTCAGAGTGGAACAGCGAGGCATTGAGCGTGTGCCGGATGACGAGAGAACGGATACTTCATATACGAACATTGGTAGCATGGTGTGTCTCTAATCCACTTGTCTCAAAAGAAGATTCTTTTGAGACCTTTTTGCGCTGATTGCCTCGCAGTGGCTTGCTGCAAACATGGTGGTGACGTCGTTCGCCATTGGCGTACTCGGGAAGTCGCTCTTTTACCTGGGATTCGTCGACGCGATCCTCGTCGTGTTCTTCTTCAATATCCTGGGTGTCATGACGGTCTGCTTCTTCTCCTGCTTCGGTCCCGCTTTTGGATTGCGTCAAATGGTGCTCTCCCGGTTTTGGTTTGGCTGGTGGGGAGTCAAACTCAGTCAGTACTGGTCGAATCTCCAGGATGAAAGAGCTCTGCTTACGAAATTGCTTCAGTTGCCATATTCAACGTGCTGGCCTGTATCGGCTGGTCGGCAGCAAACGTAATCGTCGGTGCACAGCTGATTAACGCGGTGAATCCCAACGTTCCTGGTTTTGCTGGCGTCATCATCATCGCGGTCTGCACGTTCGTTGTCACGTTTTTTGGCTACAAGGTGGTGCATGCGTACGAATACTGGAGTTGGATTCCAACGTTCATCGTCTTCCTAATCGTGTTGGGTGTCTTCGCCCATTCCGGGGACTTTGTGAACATCCCCATGGGTGTCGGTACCTCGGAGCTGGGAGGCGTGCTCTCGTTCGGATCCACGGTTTATGGCTTCGCGACTGGCTGGACCAGCTATGCAGCAGATTACACCGTCTATCAGCCCGCTAACCGCAGTCGCCGCAAGGTGTTTTTGGCGACATGGCTTGGTATCATCACTCCTCTCCTCTTCACGGAGATGCTGGGCGTGGCTGTCATGACCGCCACCAGCCTTAATGACGGCAACAATGCCTACCAGGACGGCTATAACGCTTCTGGCACCGGTGGCTTGCTGGCTGCTGTCCTCTTCCCCAAGCTGGGTGGCTTTGGCAAGTTCTGCGTCGTCATCCTCGCACTGTCAATCATTGCCAACAACTGCCCCAACATTTACTCGGTGTCCCTTACCCTCTTAGTTCTGGGCCGTTGGACTCGTCTCATACCGCGCTTCATCTGGACTCTTGTAGCCACCGGGGTCTACGTCGCCATTGCTATCCCCGGCTATTCGCACTTCGGCGGTGTTGGAGAATTTCATGAACTTCATCGCTTACTGGCTGGCGATCTATGAGGGGATTGCCGTGACCGATCACTTTGTCTTCAAGCGTGGTTTCTCAGGGTACCGACCCGAAATCTACGATCGGCCCGACGAACTACCCCCGGGCATTGCTGCGGTGGGTGCGTTCTGCTGTGGTGTTGCGGGAATGATCACCGGAATGAGCCAGCAGTGGTGGGTCGGTCCCATTGCTCTGCACGCTGGCGAAGCGCCGTTTGGCGGCGACGTCGGCTTTGAGCTTGGCTTTGCATTCGCTGCTGTCGGCTATTTAATCTTGAGACCGATCGAGCTGAGGATCTTCAAGCGATAGGGTTGTTTGGATGGCATTGTGAGGGAAATTGGTGTCTTCGTGTTTTTTTTTTGATGAGGTTATATGTTTATATATATTCATCTTTCGTCATCTTTTAGCCGTCATGGAGTGTAATTATGTCGATACCATCAATGCATGTATATTGAGAGGCATTTCCTTTCTGGGAAGTATAGACCTAGTACACAATATAGCGAGTCGAACCTGATATCAGAGGATCTATCGGTATATATCATCAGACGTTATTCACATAGTCAGGGAATATCATCCCAGCATCAAAGGACATTCAAGTTTTCTCAGTAGGTTGTGATCAGGTCCTGCTAACCTGGATATGTAGAGTACATATACTTTGAGAGTTGAGTTCAATCTCCTCCTCTTTTCTCTTTTGAAAGCCAAATTGAGGTGTGCTGCTAAATTGTCTAATAAATAGAATCACACGACAAGGGAGCACTGCAAGTACAACAGTTAAAGAGAATGCAAATGATTACCATGCGTCATAGGACAAGAGTATAGATCTGCTTGGTCACGTGACTTGTTCGCTATGTCTAGCCACACGGCTGACCTGCGCCACCGATTGAATCCATCTAAAAGAAATCCACAACGGATTCGCCTCCGCTCCGAAATCAAGAAAATTGATCACAATCAAGAAACCACAATATTATCACCACAAAGATGTCGAGACTGGCAAAGTAAGTACATTATCAAATATTCCGGACGTGTGCTGGACATAATTTTGCTAACATTGTCTTCTTTCATCTACAGCCGTGCCGACTGGGCCGACGACGAGGAGTTTGATGACCCCTCCGCCCTCCCCGCACAGCAAGTCACAACCAACAAGGACGGAACGAAAACTGTCGTGTCGTATCGCTTCAACGATGATGGCAAAAAAGTGAAAGTGACGCGGCGGATCCGCACCACCGTCGTGAAGGAGCACGTCAACCCTCGAGTCGCGGAACGGAGAACATGGGCCAAGTTCGGTCTGGAGAAGGGCCATGCTCCCGGCCCATCGTTTGACACCACCTCGGTCGGCGAGAACATTGTCTTCCGTCCCAGCGTCAACTGGAAGGCGCAGGCCAAGGAGGCGGAGAAGGAAGGCGAGAAGGGCGGCATCAAGGACCAGCTGAAGGACAAGAAGGTCAAGTGCCGGATTTGCAGCGGAGAGCACTTCACGGCTCGCTGTCCGTTCAAGGACACGATGGCTCCGATCGACGAGCCTGCTCACGGCCCCGGAGTGGATTTGGACGACGACGACAGGCCCACGGGCGCTCTGGGCGGTGGTGGAGGAAGCTATGTGCCTCCTCACCTGCGCAAAGGCGGTGCTGCGGCTGGCGAGAAGATGGGTGGCAAGTACGAGAGAGACGATCTTGCGACCCTGAGAGTGACAAACGTAAGTGCTATTTGCCAGCCTTTTCTAGATGAGATATGAGCTGACACGGATTGCTTCTACTCAGGTGAGCGAGTTGGCAGAAGAGCAGGAACTCCGGGATCTATTCGAACGGTTTGGACGGGTCACCCGAGTCTTTTTGGCCCGGGACCGCGACACGCAGAAAGCCAAGGGCTTTGCATTTATCAGCTTCGCAGACCGGAACGACGCTGCTCGTGCTTGCGAGAAGATGGATGGCTGTAAGTGTCCCCACGATGGTATCATGAGTCTCGGTCATATGCTGACATTAACTCCTCCAGTCGGTTACCGCCACCTTATCCTGCGCGTGGAATTCGCCAAGAGGGCTTCTTAAAAGAACTTCCTTCCCTTTTCTTTTACTTCTTCGCCTCACCCGTCATGGCTTATTTCATTTCATGGTTGAAGATTGTTTGTACTGTACGACGAATCGAACGACCTTTCGAATTCGGTAGGATAGCTTGGTAATGATGATGCTTTTTTTTCATGTTGAACGAGGGATCAGATAAGCAAATAGCATCTTTTGATTCTTCTCTCTCGTCTTGCTGCTCGAGCGTACATACATAGAATGAATTGATATATCCTTATGTCCGCCATCTCTCTCTCCCTGCTGTTGACTATGGAATAACAAACAGAAAAAGCTGATTCAGATATCAAAAGGCTATATGTATTGAAATGGACCACTGAACGGGACATGATATCCCACCCAAAAAAAGTGTTCCTTTCGATCGTCGCCCTTCTCTCGACCCGATTTCCTTTCCTTACCCTTACCTTCTTGATCCAAGGAGTTCAAAAAGCTCAAAAGCTCAAGTGAAAAGAAAAGAGTTATTTCTACTCAAACTGTACTGTACATATAGAGTAGCTTTTATTCCTTGTTTCTTTTTTTGTCTTGTGTGCGTTTACATCAGATATATGTACATACATACATATACATGCATATACACGAATCCTCGCTATACTATAGTTGATACGGATGTATATCCTATCCTATCTTCTTACTTACATACATAGGAAAGGGAAGTGAAAAGAGATACCAGAATACAGAATAAACAACAGAGAATGAATGAGTGAGTGGGTGAGTAAGTGAGTGAATTTCTACGAACTGATCCTCGTCAAGTACAGTAAGACGAGATGTAAATGAATATCAATCTACTTACTCCATGAGTCAGTCAGTCTATTAAGTATCACCTCTACTATCACCTCTACTATAGGTAAAAACATTAATTTCCGTTTTTGTATACTGTCATGTGCCTCTCTAAATATCTAAATATTAGGGAAGGGATATATAGCTACAGTAGAGTTAGGGTAAAAAAGAGATTACAGCAGGGGATATAGTTAGTTAGTAAGTCCGGCTAGAGAGTAGATGATGACAAGGACTAACTACTAAAATATGAGAAATAATAATAATAATAATATGTATATAGTGAGGCCCGCCTGGGAGGTGGATTGCAAAGTCCTTGGCATAACCAGGTATACCTATTTTCTCTTCAAATCAGTCGAGCAAAATGAGACCTGGAAGGCTTGTGTATTATATTATAGGTAATCAACAGAGATTCATTTTGTATTTGTTTCATTTTATTCCGTCTCATGCACGACAGACAAGCAACTTTTGCTTGCTACCTACCTACTCTGTAAAGAAAACTCCATACATGACTTCATGATATATGTGGTATGCCTGTCCTGTCCTGTCCAGATCTATATCTAGATGAGATGAGATATATGGTTAGTATGTACATACATACATGTACTCCGTAGGTAACTACTAAAGTAACTACCTAGGTATACTGTAAGTCGGAGGGCCTGCAGCCTGCCCTGGCGGATTGTTCATGAATGCAGTTGCGAGGCCCTGTCGGTTCTCGTCAGATGATAGAAAATAATACAATTCACAAAATTCACTTACTTCGGCCCAGAAGGAAGGCTGATTCGAATCCCACTCATCAACCCTTTTTCCCCCTTGAAAGTAGACAAGTTTGCTTGAATATAGTTCAGTTTGAGGAAATGTCTCATGCAATTTGATCGCAGCATCAATATTCTCGACGTTTTGTTGAACTCTTGGATGTTTGCGAATGCTTTTGAGATATTCGATTCTCTCCGCGTGGGTAGCAGGCCACTTTCCAGATGGAAGTGGTCTTAGTGGAAGGGTCCCCCATTGTGACGCCTCTAAAACCAGTGAGTCTGCATTTTCTAACTCACGTTATAGTATATTAGAAGCCAAGATGCTTACTTTGATGCAGCTCTTGAACCTCTGGATCTTCCATTGAACGACCATTTACCATAGTGGCCTTAATGAAAGGTCCCCATGGTGTGGATTCTACATCGTCCACAAATAGAGCTTTGACGTTATCGGGTAGATCTATCTTCTCAGAACTAGATCCTTGAGACATGATGATCAAGTTGACGAAAAGAAGAAGGAAAAAGAAAAAAAAGGACTCAGTCGACAGCTCACTGGGCATATCAAGACAGGCTGCAAATCCGACGAGAGTACAGGACGACTTGAAGAGACAGGATTAGAGGAGCTGAGAAGAGAGACATGTAGATATGAGGCAGTCTTAAGACTTGAGGAGACCGTATCAAAGCACGAAGAGAACCTGAGGAGAGAGAAGGGGGAAAAGGGAAGAGAAAGTTAAAGAGGAGTAGAGCTGGTTTGAATAATAGTCCTGATCTTGGATGATCGGAACCACAGAATAGGCAGCAACCTTCACTTCAAAGGTTTCTTGCTTGGAATACTCCAGGAATATCTCGGTAATCCCTAATCAGGAAATAACGGTTCACTCCATGGACAAGAGAAGTAGAGCAGTGAAGGAAATCACACTGCATCTGCTTACCTAATAACCAGGTGTCACATCCTGGAAGAATGATGAAATCAGAGTCTGAGAATACGGATTTGCTTGGTAAGAGGATAGATATACAATACCAGGTACAATTCACCTCAACTAGAAAATCTTGTGGGAGAATCAACGCTATTAAAGTCTCCAATATAGACAGACACATTGCTATAATTTCTTCTATACGGTATTTTTAAGACTGAAGAAAGCACTTGTGTAATTATATTCTTCCTTCGCACATAGCGCTCATAGTGAGGTCAATGATGAATCCTATTTACGGTAAGTACAGGCATAGATGAAGACAATAATGCCAAGATACGAGCTCTGGTCGTGACTTCCCTGTATTAAAAAAAAAGGCTCATTTTGGAAACTTGGAGTTTGAAATAAGGTCCAATTTGACTTCTTAAATAATAGTGTCGACAGTTTTGGTCGCATGGGAGGAAAGGATGCAAAAAGCGGCGTCAAGGGTCGACGAAAAAGGCGTCATTCCCTCCGACTTCCAGACCGTATAGAGGTAAAGTGGGTGTACAGTACATACACCATTCCCAAATTGTCCTTTGTAGCATTGCAACCAAGAGAGCAAGCAAGCAAGCAAGTCGGGGTATCCTGCGTCGTAAGTAAAAGGGTCGCAGAGGGACTTAGGCCAAGACCTGCGGTAGGTAGGTATTTCTCTCTCTCCAGTCTGTCTAACATAAGTGATGGGAAGTTACCTGGGAAGTACTAGCATATTTTTTCCCGAAATATGTGATACTACTTACTTTTTGGCTTTTCTTTTCTTCTAGGAATGTTGCTCTACTGTATACAAAGAAAGGAAGAGAGAAAAAAAATGAACTTCACATGTGGCAATGGCAAATTTCAGTCTCAGTGCGCCTGAGTAATGGATGGTCTTGCCTGTTTCGACATTATTGAGTGAGGCAGTAACCAGGATTACTATCCAATACAAATCTTCTGCCCGTCATTGAGCCCCTTTTACCCTTCAGAAACGAGGCAGCATTGGCTCGAAACGCCAGCGGCATCTGGCCCAGCATATCCGATTCGTTGCACTGCACCGCCCAGCTCGACATGCTCCTTTACTTCGTCGTCTTCTTTTTAGGAAAACACATGTGACCTGGCCACAGTGACAGAACCCAGAGCCTGGTTTTTGTCTGGGCCAGACCACCCGGACCCAGACCCGTTTGTTTCGATGGTGGCTGGGCAAAAGTCCGATGCGTTCCCATTTAATTTCCCGTTTGGCACGGCTCCCGAATAGCCGTTACTCAATGACGCTTTCACAGCTCGAGGTCTGCAGATGCGCGTCCCTTCAGGTGCCCGATTGGATGCGAAGCCACAGGCCACGGCTAGCGACAGAGCCCACAATCTTCTGTCAGATGCCAACCACGCCCGGCCACATGCTACTCCCGTTGCAACATTAGCAGGGTGCTTGGGACAATAAACCACGGCGACCTCCGACGTGAGTTCATGATTCGAATCCCCACCGGGCATGCGTTGGTAACGTTCAGTCAAGAAGTTGGGTTTGGGGGCAGACTTCAGCAAATGGTATCTCCCAGGGGAAGCTCGAGAGAAAAATGTTAGAGCGGAGGGGACGGGAATGAGCTGGCCGTTGACTCAAATTGACATTGACACGAGACAGCGCTCGAGTCATGCCAGCAACTCGTGGCAGGATATGGACAAAGCTCCCTGGTGCGTTTCCGCCCGCTGAACGGCGCCGACCCACCCATCAAACAAAGACAAGGTGCGGCTCGCATCACCAACTCCGCATCTCATGGCAGTCGCCATTGTGTGATGATTCCAACAATACCCATATCATCAGACGGAGTCACGGGCTCGACGGGCCGGAATTTCGTTTGCATGGGGAAAATGGTTTTGTTTGGCCCTACCGCGGCTAGTCTTTAGATCTAGGAAAGACCATTTTCGTTCACCTCCAGTGCCAGAGAACCATATTTTTGGCCCTTCGGCAGCCCAGAGACACGGAAACGATCGGTACAAGCCGATTTGCAGTTGCCATCATGATCCAACACATCCCCGAATTGGACCTTCGGAGCCGTCTGCCGCCCTTTCTGGGGTTCGGCCGTATAATAATTTACCGTAAAATACGCCTGTCGAGCCAGCAACAGCAGCCCGATATGGCAAGTCTTTGCAGTCGAAATCGTCGAGCAAATAACAGCAACGATAGCTGGGTTGGGTTTTGGACCTCCAAAGCAAGCAACGTCAGCAGCAACCAAAAAGAGAAGACATCAGGTCCTGGTCTCATCGAATCTCCGCACTCGGGGAAGTTAAGAACCGGATAGCCGACATGTGGTCGGCCTTTGGAGCGATCTCCGTTAAGAGCGGCGTCTAGACCGCTGGAAGCGCCTCCCCGCGAGCCCGAACAGCGCCAGGCTGGAATGCGGACGGAGGATCAGGAACGCCGCCTCATAGTGCCATGTTTGGCAGCTGGAGGCTCGAGGACGAAGTAATTCGCGTCCGTTGCGGACCTGGTGTTGACAGTCTTGATTTCAGACGGACGGTCACGCTCCAGAAGCGCGCTATACTCGTCCAGGGCTAGGGCGCGGATCGATGGCCCTGGTGCACGTGCCAGTCCTCTTACTCGATGTGTCAAATCGTCGATCCTCTTGGCCTCCTCGTACACCTGGACGTTGTCTGCTCAACGGCTTCAAGCCGAACGGACAGCCTGCCCCGTGCTGGACGAAGTCAAAAGTGCCTTCCCTTCCGCTGTTATTTCCGGCTCTTCTTCCTCCCCGGCACCTCCAGACTCCCCCGGCTTCCGAAGACACCGCGCCCGCGGCACCTTTTCAGCATCAACTGTCTCAGGGCCCTGGTTTCCGCCCCTAATGCACATGCTAGACCCCTTTTCGAGCGGCCCTCTGGCGCTGCAGGTGGTGGTGTCATGCACATCATGCCCAGCTTCCCTCCACTCGCTGCTCGTTTTCCGTCCCTAGCTGCAGATCCAGCCGGGGTTCAACGGGCTCCTTTACCAATGATTTGCGTCCTCATTGTCCTGAATTACGCCATGCGCTGTCCAGGAGTCCTCCGGGGCTCCAAGCGCCCTGTCACGACTGCCAATCGCCCGTTCTCCAGCTCACGAAAGGCGCAGCATGGCAGAATCGACTAGGCCTTCGTTAAGGAACTGGAATGCCCGTCAAGAGACCCACCCTATGCGTGGATCTGGGGTGGAGCGCCCGCCAGTGCCAGGCTACACGGCCTAGCCTCGCACTCACACGCTCCCCTAAGCCTAGGATCGTTAAGCTCCACGCTAGAGACGTTTGTATAGAAGGAACAAAACCCTAGATCATCATCACTAACAGAGTCGGTCTTAGGTCCACGGACGTTCTGGGGAGGGCTTCAGCCTTCGCCTGCCAACTGGTCTGGGATAGTGGCCCTAGTCGGGCCTAATTTAACGTTCCGCTATGTCGGTGAGCGACAGATGCGCCACCAGGCAGATTCAGATGGATGCCCAGTCTCGTTTCCTCTTAGTTGACAGGCAACACCGGAGAGTGCCCGCTGCTGCAACGCTGATCCTCGGGCCCTTCGGGAAGCCCATCCTCGGGTACGGCGGCCCATTCGAAGCTGTATTGGGATTTGATTTCCCTTCCGAGTCATCGTTCATTCTTCTCACGCATAGGGCATCTGTTCGATCATCGATGATGCCCTTGAACCATTGTTACTTGGACCCACCAGAGCCAGCCAGTCCGCAGAGAATGTGAACAGCTTTCAGGCTGGGCATTCTGAGCGATCACGCGGGGGCGCCCGAAATGATCATCCGGCTAACTGCTCTAGCGCCATCTTCTTTCTTTGGCTCCTAGCAAGACCGGTACCGCGTCATGTATCTGTATACCGCTGACATCTGATAGGAATAACAGTCTCTGTGCCCATGATCATATCGCTGTTTCAGCAGGTATACTCGATGCTGAATGTTGTAATATATCCGGGTGGCAATTGGCGGCTATTTCGCCCGGGAGGTGTTCCTGCATCAGACAAAGCATAACTGGGGAGTACCAGGATTCTGACGCTTTACCTCCTTCTAGCCGCTTCTAAATCCCTTGGATGGCAGGATGGATGCAACAGGGTTCTGGAATCCTAAGGACTTTTCCTATTCAGGGAGATGGAGGATTACTGCAGGTTCACCACAGCCTGTCTTAGGGGGGGCCACTGATTCCCTGGCAGCTGATACGACCGGGCCCGCCTCTGCGGTTCGCCATGTAGCTTTTGGTATGGAGACGCCTCCCGCATCTACCACGATTTCCTCAAGGCCTTTGTGCAGAGGGGATTGGCGCGTTGTTTCAAAAGTATATCATAATTTTGGAAATCTCAGGATGTGTGTGTGCGCACGGTGACGCGCCTTTTTGGGGTCTTGACTTGCAGATACCTATCCGCAGGTCCAGGGTTGTCAGGTCCGTAAGGTTGGACTGGGTCTAGGAAACGGGAAAAGAGGCTTTTTCTTTCCCAGGACATGGGCGACAAGAGACAAAGTGAACTATTGCTGCTGCTATCAGTGCCCTTGGGAGGGGGGAACAAATATCAATCCAGATCACCCCACTTCTTCAACTCGTCTGCCGCAAGCGAACTACCGGCATATGCCTTCAATTTTATAGCTGCGATCTCCTCCACCGACGACAGGAAACATTTATTGCCCATTCTTCCCTTTTACGCTCATAATCTGCCCCTTCCAGGCTGTCTGAGCTTTCTACTGCATTTCTCCATAGAGTTTCTGCTGTCCTCATTGACTTGTGAAACGAATCAGTACATGTAAGGATTTCCACGCCTTTCCAACAAGGCGTGTTGTGGAAGAACGACGGAGAAAAGTATCGTCTCATCCACACATCACTTCCTACTTGGTCGTCTGTCACAAGATCTACTGTTACATTTGGATTTCTCTCCACTGGCCTTTCAAGCTCGGTGAGTGTACATTCCATATCTACATACTGCCTTTTTTTCCCCCTCTCTCTTCCTCTCTTTTGTCTTTGACTATCTCAGATCCCCGATTCATCCCTCAACTTTCGTGATATTTTTACCTCTTCCCTTTCTTTTCTTCTTCTTCTTTTCCCCCGATGATCCTCGCCGCCAACCTTGCCGGCACCTGCCTGGTTGATATGCTTGAAGCCAAGGAGAAACTACAGAGATGCTGTATCTAGCCACCCGCATACAGCAGCGTATGTGAGAGTCTCCTCCTTCAGTATGTTCACCGCTGCAGTGACTCCAGGGATTATTGGAGGGACAAAGAAGGAAAAAGAGCCAAATCAAAACAAGAAAACAAGAGCGAAAGTTCTTGACATTGCAATGGACGTGAAATTATGCTCTCTGCGTTTTCTTTGGTTGCTCTTTTCTTCCCTTCTTTTTCCTTTTCTTTTCTGTTCCCGTGAGTGCACATGGCTGGCTGGAGTCTTGACAACACTCCTTCCACCACTTGCAGCTGCAGGAAAAATATTTCCGCTGCATCCTTGTGGCTCTGCCATGCACCTTTTTCTTGGGTGTTAGGCCTGAAATCCTGCCATTGAATTCTGTTAGCAACAGTTCCTAAAGAAGATGCTGACTGACAGTGGATTGCTGTTTGCTTTCTTTTTTGAAACCAGGTTGCTTGGTGTGCCCGATCCACTTGGAAGGAGATCTCCTGGCAATATCCGCTGCTTTATTTCGTGAAAAGAGATAACCGGCGTTGATCTACGCCGCCGCGAGCTGATCCAATCGGTCACTATTGGCTCATCCCCCAGTCCAGGATTTGCGCGGCAATCACCTGTCACCTGCGGCGTATAGTAGGGCTTGCTAGTCCTCTTGTCCGTTTGCCAGCCGCCACTAGAGTCGAACAGCCAGTCGAATCCGGGGTCTCCTCTGTGGCCGCTAGTGCCCTCAAACTCTGGCCTTCTTCCCAATGCATCACAGTAAGCTTGTTTTTCTCATCGTACAACTATGCGCTGAGGCCCAAGGTTTTGCCCAAGCATCGAGTTCACTGTACACGAAGGTCATTGTGGTCGTTCTTCCGTTTGCCTACTTTACAACCTACTTTAGTTGGACCCCTGTCACCGGCACACAATCTTGCAGCCGGTGTACATCCTTGTCACACAAAAGGTCCAACTTGACGCCAACCTCCAATTGATGAACTCTTCTCTTTAGCATCTGCCTTCTGCTTCTTGCAATTCTCCTTTTTTTTTCTGCAGGCACAAATCTTCGTTTCTTCCCTCGAAGTCACAGGACCACACTCGATTCCTTCTTGCTCTGAACTTCTGCCCATGTTCTAACAAGTCTTCGTGCACACAGCGCTTTTGCAGAATCCAACTTTTCAACTAGATTATTCCCCCTCTTCTTCCGAGAGTGACTGCATTGGTCCCCAGCGGGCATTCTCAACTTCAGCCGCCTTTCCGACCGAGGACGAAGAACAGCATCGGCAGGTCGGCTCTCTGGGGCACTCCCTGTCCCAACCGGCCGCATCAACTGTCGCCAACGGCTTCCGCTATAACACGCAGAGTTCTACCTTGCAGGATGTCAGGTAAGCGTCACTTTTAATCTGGGCTGCGTTTGCGTACTCCTTGACCCCCTCGTCTCTTTTCCCACCATGGAGGATCATCCATGATCGTCCAGTCCCGTCTCATCTTGGGCATGCTGAGCCTCCAGGCTGTGTTCAGCGGCGATTGCCTTGCGATCCTATTGAACTCTTTTTCTGGGTGGCTGGTCATAAGACACGTTTCTGGGATCTGTACCAGGCAGATCATAAACGTGTTTTTTTAAGCTGCAGTTTTGCACGCTTGCACGAGCGTACATCAGGGCCTCCTGAATTCATTTTTTTTTCCTCCTTACACTCGACTCTCTGAGCAATTTAACACTGATTTGCTTTGATCCAGCTTCGCACCGTCTCCAGGGCTTTTTGTGAGTCCACTTGATTCGTGCAGCGGCGTCTCCTCGAGTAGCCCCATCACTGCCTCTTCTCTTCACTACGCCCCCATGTTTCCGAATGATGTAACTTCAACAGAGAGCATCCTTTCCACTCCTGCGTCTGTATACTCGCAACCGGTCCCTACCTCCTGGAACGATAGGATGTCGGAGTTCAGGTCTCCCCGCATACCCGCTCTGTAAGTTGATTGATGTTGTTGGACCCTAACTTCTACCGATGTACTGACATATTGCGTACGAAGCCAACCGTCCGCAAGCCTCTCTACGTCCTTTCAGTCCCAGGGAACAACAATGCCGAGCAGCTCGAGTATGCTCGGGAGAGACAACTATCCAACCGCATATGCTCTGAGCAGAAATTCTTTCTCGTCGCAAGTGTCAGGGATCAATGAACTATCACGGTATTCACAATATCCAAGCATTCCACCTGTCCTTGGAAATCAGGTGGAGCCGTCCAGCACTGTTTATTCAAATCCCGGGAGTCTACTGTTTGAGCCTGCCCAGCGCACTGGGCAGCATGCAGCAGACGCCCCTCCCTTTCATAAAACAGAGCTTCTTTGCACGATCATGACGGACAATCAGACGATCGAGCCAGAAATTCAGGCCAAAATCCACAAAGGCTTCTTTCAGGCGGACGACAAATGGACCTGCTATCGTCGCAACTATTTCTCTGTATCCTGCTTCCTTTTCTTTGCGTCAATGGACGCCGAATGCTCCCTTGTATCTGCAACGGCCTAACCACCCCACGGAACGTATCCACTCCTTTGCCATGTCCATCTCAGCCGTCGTGAATGGCCAAGATGGCGAAATTCGGGAGTTGGTGCAACATACCCCCAAGAGAGACAAACAATCCGAGAAAAGACCGGAGAAGGTTATCTTGCAACCGCTGCCGTCGTTTTCTCTGGGTTCCAACGTCGGACCTGCGGCTGTCGCTAGTCATTCGGCATATGGAGTACATCCGCATTCGGCGGGCATGTCTCTGGATTACAATCAGCCTTTCGCTAACGCACTGCAGTCTTCGCACCCACCCACACAACATACATTCGAGCGAATCCAGTTCCAAAAGGCGACGGCGAACAACGGGAAGCGGCGAGCGCAGCAGCAGTACTACAACCTGGTAGTTGAACTCCATGCAAAAATTTCGTCTCCAGTCAGCAGTGGTGTCGGCCCTCAATGGGTGAGGGTCGCCAAGAGACTCTCAGATTCGATGGTGGTGCGCGGGCGATCTCCAGGCCACTACAAGGACGGAAGACGTGATAGCTCTGCAAGCATGGGCCCTGATAGTGGGGGGACGGGCAGTTCTGGAGATGGCAGTCGGGGGAGTGTTCTACCACCAGGCCTCGGACAAGGGCCATTTCCGCATCTGCCTCTGATGTCCTATGATACCTCTCATCGCAGTGGTCCTCGTTACAGCCGGAACGGACCACAGCACCACCAGCGGCCTCTGGCATCTACCGATCACTCGCCCTCGAGTACCAACACGTTGATTTCATCCTCTTCCTCGTCGTCTTCCCCTTTCGAATTTACCATTTTTAACGACTCCATGGATGGCGTCGAGTCGGTGGAAGATAACACGCAAGTGGCGTCATATCGCGATGTGGCGTTCAATCTGGGCTCATCAAACCGAAAGAAATCGACCAGCACTGCCAGTCGTCAGAGTCACTTGTCTAGTGTCGAGTTTGGTTCCCATTCCGAGGAACCGGATGGGACTGAGAATACATTCGATGAGACGTTTGATTCGGTGGTTCCTAGCTATCATGGTGACCAAGACGACACTTCTCAGTATTTGAAGCCGTCGCCGAGTCTTGGTACTGTCAGTCGACACCTCTCGGCTGAGACAGGGCTCGACAGCGGACGACACAGTCGAGCCAGTGAAAGTTCCTATGGACGATTTGACCCGATCCAGAGCCCACGGAGCCTATGCACCTGATCGGGTGTTTTTTTTTATTTTACGACTGAACGACCAAAAGGGTTTGACTTTGACTTTCTCTTTTTCTCGCCAGAGTTATTATGCTTTCTACCATTTTGATCAAGATTGCAATGGCTTACTTTCTTCCAAAAAATGGCGTCTTTATTTACAGGAAAAGCTAAGATTGCGAGGATTGCAAGGTCTGTTCTTTTCTTAGACGAGAGTTGGATCAACGGTCTCCCATCTCGAGTAGTAGAATGCGTCAGCTTGTTAGGCAGGAAGTTTCATTTAGTCTAGGTCGAAGAACGTGTTCTGTTCAGATAAATGATTCTACGTCTGCTACTGTCGGTTCCGTTTATTGTTCATTCGAATCAAGATTCATCTCTCGGATCTTCTTTCGAATGAATCAGGTTTATCGGTGGCACGGCAGAACAAATTACACGGGAAAAAAGGGGTCATCAGGGTGGCAGGCAGGGGGCTAGAAGTGTGCCATGCCATTCACTACACATACACATACATTGAATATCTTTATAGCATAATCCATGTTATTTATTAGATCGAAAGGCAGTATAAAATACATCTATCATACAGAGCTTCATTCATTCATTCATATATGCAACATACTACTAGAATCTAGTACATACATACATACGTTCCTACCTACCTACCTACCTACCTTCCACAGGAAGTATTTTCTTTTCTTTTTCATATTTCCTACTAGCCCAGACCCAAAGCCACGGTCCATCCGCACAAGCCATGCCACTTGCAGTCAAGTAAGGTAAGTCATATTAGCTCTTGCATACCTCTCGGCTGTGACACTTATAGTTAATCAGTCAATCAGTCCATTAGTAACATAACAACAGCAGCCCATATAATGACACTTGACATTGACAGGGTGCCATGGCCATGTGGATCGGAAAGAAAGCAAAGTAAATTTTAAAATTAGACAAAAAGGGCCCGAACGAAAACTTGCTGCTGCTGCACGACACACACACACACACACACACACACACACACACACACACACACAAGTCCAACGAACGAACGAACGTAGTTTGTTTGGGTTGAGGCTGGGGTTGGACCCGGCCGGGGAAGACGGGACGAGATGCACCTGCATATGTATACTCCGTACGGAGTATGTCTCGTCTTTGAATAATGACATTGTTCTTTTTTTTTGGTTTTCGTTTTCGGGGAAATTCCGAGAGTTCAATTACAAACGAAATCAGTAGCTTAGCTACCTAGCTAGCTGCCTAGCTAGATCAGATCCCTATGATCCCTATAAAAACAAAAAAAAACAAATCCTAGCTATTTTTATTCCCTCATCATATTTATTAAGAGTGTATCCTATAAAACAGGCAGGCACATACATTACATACAAGGAATACAAGGAACTAGATCTACTCTGTAAGTGCGCACGCGGTAGGGAACCAGGTTGTTGGGTCTGGTCTGGTTATCTACTAACCTATACCTAACCTAACCTAACCTAACTAGGGGTCGTACATACATGACATGAAGTTTAGCAACAAATACCAAAAGCGGTAAAACAAAAAACAAAGATTCATTACTTCCCCTGCTTGGCATGCATACCTAGGTCTCTCTGGTCTGGTCCGGTCTGGAAGGAGGAGAGAAAGAAAGAGCCTACATACAGCCTGGAATTCGGAAGTTTAGCTCTCATGTCATGTCAGAACAATAATAATCATAATAATGATTGATTGATTGATAGTAATCAAACTTTAAATAATGTGAGCAACTACCTAAACTGTACATACAGTACAGTACAGTGTATCTAGTAACTGGCAGGGTCCACGAGGCCCACGAGGTCCACTATTATGGAGACAAGGCAATTCAATTTAGCTAGGTAATAGGTGAGGTACTGGTACACAGAGGGCTAGGCGGGGCAAAGTCAAATTTTAATCCCCAAAGGTTGTTTCTTTCCCGGAAGTGAGTTCCTGACGAATCGTATGCATAATAAACGAGTACATG
This sequence comes from Rasamsonia emersonii CBS 393.64, assembly GCF_000968595.1. Classification (NCBI taxonomy): domain Eukaryota; kingdom Fungi; phylum Ascomycota; class Eurotiomycetes; order Eurotiales; family Trichocomaceae; genus Rasamsonia; species Rasamsonia emersonii. The sequence continues at coordinate 318 of NW_013562974.1, read as the reverse complement.
TAGACAGAATAAGCTAAGGTAACCATCTACATCTATCCATCTTATCTGTCGATAGCGATGTTACTTACCCCGTACTGTTCTGCTACTCCAGATCTATCTCTACCTTTTCTTACCAGATCAGGAAGGACAAAAAAAGAAGAAAGAGGACGGTTAGAAGAGGCAACTCGGCGAGTCATGTACATACCATACGTATGTGTGTATGTATGCACCCAGCTACGTAGTAGCAGGTAGCATTACTTGGCTGCTCGCTTCTCGACCAGATCAAAAACGTTGAAAAACTTCCTTTCTTGAACTTCCTTTCTTGGGGATCGTAGGTTC
>NW_013562975.1:0-42790 GCF_000968595.1 Rasamsonia emersonii CBS 393.64 | reverse complement strand
CGCAAGCCATTGCTGTGGTACAACCTCCTACGGTTACTCCATCTCAAGCTCCCGAACCCATTGCGTCTGCAATTTCCCCTGCTGAACCTGTCGAGGAGAAGCACGATTCTCCAGTCGAGGACATCAAACCTGCAGACTTGCCGCAAATCCCTAGCCCCGAAAAGCCAGCTTCTGCCATTGATACCGGAAGTGTCTATATGGCGGACGACGAAATGGGTCCTGATGCTGAACATGTCAACCCTCCCTCGGGACAGACAACTCCTCGCAACGAGAAAGCTATCCCACAGGCTACAATGTTGTCAGAAAGCCCTACGAAGCGACAACTGCACACTCTGCATGCAGCGCCTTTGGAGCCTTTGCTTGATCTCACATGTCCTGTTGTTACCATGACTTCAGGTCATCTGAACCGCTTGTCATTCGACCAGCCGGCACTCACACCCATCACGCCACCGAGGTCTGTCAGCTCCACTACAGACACCATGGGCAACCGTGATGAGGAGACTCATCCACTTGGATTCTATGCTACTTTTCCTAAAGCTACAAGTCCGAAGCGCGACAACAAATCGAAGCCGGCTTGTTCTGAGGAGCTCGCTACGCTCAAACTTATGTTGCAGAACATCCAGTTTGCAGATCAGAACCCAGGACGCAAGCATGAGTTGCGGTCGACTTCTCCACAGCGCCCTAAAATCCTGACCGCCACAAACAACCTCCATGAGAAGAGTCTTGCTGGAATTGAAGAGGCTATGATGGGGGACAGCATGCAAGAGATTGATGAGAAGGCGACCAGAAAGCTCCATCGGACGATGGACCAGAAAGCAGCGAAAACCAGTGCTGAAAAGTCCAAGGAGAAAGCTGAAGCAAAAGCGAAGCGGCAGCTTACTCTGGAAGATGCTTGGGGCATACTGCCGAAGAAGAAGCCGGCATCTGGAACACCAGACAAGTCCACCACGAAGCCCGAGACTTCTCCCATCGAGCCGTCGACATCTGCTAAAGGATCTGCAAATGATGAGGCCCCCAATGAACCCAGCACAAAATCCGAGGCGCCTCCTATCAAGGATGGGAAGGAAGACAGCGGAAAGCAGACATCAAAAGACGAGAAGACTAGCCAACAGAAGGTAGAAGAAGAGAAGAAGATCGAGGATAAGATCCGTGAACTTTTTGCTATCCTCAAGCCAGTATTGGATGCTGCTCAGAGCTTCCCCGGGCCTATGACCTTGGAGATGCAGGTCGGCCTGATTTTGCTCCCGACCATGCCAAAGGCCTACAAAGGAGACATTATCACTTCGGAGGAGTGGAACAAGATCTTCCAGCCCCGCAACAATGTGCGCGCTCCGAGTGCGAGATTCATCAGAAGAGTGACGTCGTCGGGTGCAGATGCGGACTTCATCTTGGACCTGAAGGCGAGCAAGCGCAATGGAGGAGGCCGCCTGTTCGACGAGGGGTTCTCTGACTACGGCGTTGTCTACGAATACCACTGTCAAACCAAGGGCGGGCGGGCCATTGTGATCATCGTCGACGAGGCCGGAAATGTACGCGTTAGGGAGTCAAATACTGTCCTGGGTGCTGTTAATATCCATTTCCCACTGCACACTTGGGATGCGAGCGTGATTCTGAGAGGCGCTATGGAGCATGCTCGTGGTGCTGACAGCAAACTTGACAGCGCTATCGATGATCTCGTCGGAAGCATCTGGGTGCAACCTGACAGATCGCTGATCAGAATTTTCTGTCGACTGCCCGAAGGCGATGCTCTGCACATCGACAAGGTGCTTATTAAGCGGTGGACTCGCCATCGGTACATCCGTCCAGGAGAGGCAAATCCTGCAGCTCAGAGTGCCGTTGATGAAAAGCAAGGAGTGGACACGATTCCGGAAGAGAAACAAAAGCCTCGCAGTGAGGAAACTGGTGGTGCGGACGCTATCAACGACGCAGACGAGCGTCGCCCGGAAATTTTCCTCAAGATCACAGAGGTGCAGGATCTCTTCACCGGCTATCACCCCGCTGATGCGAGGGTGATGCGTGCACGCTGTATGACACGGGAGGAGATGGTCAGGAAGGGACGTCTATGGTACGAGGCATCCATTGTGAGCTCGTCAATCGAAGAAATCCTGCAATCGAACGCCAGCATCGAGCTTGGAGAAAGCACGAATGACTGGTCCAGCGTTGACCTTCTGGGCAACGAGACCCATCTCGCGGAGAGCAGCAGCAGCAGCACCAACAAAAACAGCACAGTCTCATCAACGGCCCTGAATCCCGTTGCTGCAGCGATCGGAAACACCGGCATCGGCGAGATGTATCGCGTGGCCAAAAAGGTCGTCGAGCGGATCGACGGCGTCGGACACTGGGATGACAGTCCCCAAACAGCAACGCTCTTGGCTGGGGGTAATAACAACACCGGCGCTCTTACTGTTACCAACAACAATGAGCCTGATGGACCCGTGTATGGACCCGTCACCCCAGGAGGGGTCCCTCATGCGTCGATGATGATGCTCGTGCCAGTCGCCAAACCCAAAGGACGAGATTTCTCGGAGTTGCAGAGCGTCAAAGATCATCTTGAAAGCGCCAGTGTTCGAGCTGCCTTCCGGATGGAGGAGAATAAAGAATCCTTCTGGTAAAACAAGAGAGACGGGATATGGAATCCAATAATTGAGTGGCAAATTGACTCAAAGCTAGCTACGAGAAAAGACCGCCATGAAAAGCAATTTCTTAAACTCGGCGTCTTCCACTTTCCCCCTTTCCTTTGTTTCTTTGCTTGTTTCTTTCTTTCTTTTTTTACCCCTTGAAGACTGCACATGGTACATCTTTTTTTCTCCTACTTTCGGGCGAGATGAATCACTAGATTGTAATGTAACAAGAAAAAAAAACCTTCCGATGATTTTTATTCATTTCGTGCCTTGTCAGATACAATAACAGACGGACTAAAAACTTTCATCAAGATTGAGATTATCAGAACCAGATAGTGAGACTGAAACTGAACTTGAAATTGAAATTAACATTGAAATTGAAAATCAGAATGAGATAGTTTATTTTAAAAACTTAGCCTAGCTAGCCAATATCATCAATATCATGTCATGTCAATCCTAAATTCTAAAACTCCATATCGAGTAAGTTTGCTTTATTTCTTGCTTTCCTCCTAATCCGAACGTTCGCTCTATACATACATACAAGACAGACACGGGGTATGTTGTCGCATTACTATTAATAGTAGGGATATTGACGATATGCGCAACAAATGTGCAACAAATGTGTCGTCTGTATTTATTTTTCTCTTTCACTGTTTTCTTTATCTTTTTTGCAAAAACGAAGAGAAGATGAATATCCAGAATCTAGATCTAAATTAATTACATCATCCAAAACGATAAAATCAATCATCGTCCTCATCAGGTGCGTCGCTGACTTTTCTCAACCACGCACCCCTCGCGTCAACGGCTGCTTTGCGCACGTCTCGTTTCGGATCATCGAGGATCGGCCGTAATGAGCGCAGAACATGGCTTTTCACGGGTAAGAGGGGAGAGAGCTTCCCTCCTGACTTGGTAGAGGCGGGATCAGTGGGTTGTTGCGAGGAGACAGCAAGAAGATAGAGACATCTGAGAGCTTGTTCACGCAATTTTGCACTGTTGCGCGTTCCCGGTACTGCTGCTGGTGCTGGTGCTGCTGGCGTTGTTTCTACTTTGGCAGGACCAGGAACGTAGGTGGCTGTTTTCAGGAGCCTTCGGACCAAGTCATTGACGTGCCCGCTTTCGTCGATCACGCCAACGCCATTATCGCGGATGATGACGGAAAGTGTCTGGAGCGTGGCTGCCTTGACGGCTTGAGATCCTGCATCTTCGAGGTCCAAGCTTTGCAGAAGCAGAGGGAGGAGCGTCGGGAGTTCGGGCATGACGAGAGAAGGCGGGATCGCAGAAAGAACGCCCGATAATGCAGTGAGGTAAGCAGGTTTGATGTGTGGCGGTGAAGGTGATGAGTCTCCTCCTCCGGCGGTGTTAACCTCGCGAATCTTGCTAGAGATGATTGGCACAACGGTGCTGAAGACACGCTGTTTAGAGAGGAGCCGGATATTTGCGCCGTTCTGTGTCGACAAAACGCCGTCGGAACTGAGAATGATGGCGAAGCCTCGTGCAGAGGTCTCACTAGTCACCTTATCAGATGACGAGAGAAGGGATAAGAGACTCGAAAGTATATCCGTCGTGGAAGGAGCTAATCGAAGAATAAGGGCCTTTGAAAGCCAGAAAAGCGTCTTGATGGTTTCGGGAGTGAGCTTCGCATCTTCTGAATGTGGTGGTAGAAGAGAGTTAAATATTTCGGACGCAAGTAGTAAGCCAGTTGTAGGGAGGAACTTGTTAACCATAAGAGCAAGGTGGCGGAGGATAGCAAGTTGTATAGCTGGTTCAGATTCAGCTATAGAGAGTTTAACGAGATCGTTAAGCAGAGGCGACATATCCGGTTTTGCATATGGCAGTCTCGTGGAATCCTTCGGGAGTCCAGCAAGTAGGTACGTTGATAGGATCATTGTGCGGCGCTGATGGACCGTGGTAGTCTGAGCGAAGGGCACTGGCTTGAAAGAATCTGCCCCCGAAAAGAGGGAATACATATTGTCTGCCACTTCGTCCTGCTTATCTCTTGAGATGGATCGTACTATCAAGTTGCATAGCCTTCCCAGAGTATCCAAGACTGACACATCGCGTAAGACGGTAGACTTATCTTCTGCAGAAGCCACAGCTGCTCTGCGACAGAGTCCCACGACAATTCTGTCATAATAGCTCTCGAGACTCTGATTTGGATCAGCTGCTCTCTTTTCCATGGCATATAGGATAGTCAAGAGAATCGCTCTCGGATAGGCGGGAGTGCAGGCTCCTTCATTTTGTAATAATAGGTCCAGCTTGTTGAGCAGTCGACGGACTAGTGTCTCAAATATATCCTTTTCGACGCTGATTTGAGCCAGCGTTTCCAGCGTAGTCAAGTAGGCGCGGTTCTCCCCGTCATCTCGGTCTGGTAACTTAGCCATGAATGCGGGTAGCGTTATCTCCATGATCAGGCGTGGCTTGTGTTTCGATATCTCTGCCAGAGCCGAAATTGCTTCCTTTTTCAAGTCACCTGCGCCTACCGTCTCTTCCTTCAGCAGAATCTCATCAAGATATTGCACGAATAATCCTATTTCGTTGTCCTGGAAAAACTGACGCAGTGTCGACAGCCGCAGAAGACCTTGTAGTGCTGTCATCCTAAACGAGTTCTCCTCTTTAGCGGTGCCCATCAACGCTTGGCTGAAGACCTCCATGAGTTGATCCTGGAATGCAAGCAATGGATTATCGAACGCGATTTCAGGACTTCTCGACGTCCACGTTCCATACAGTTCAATTGCAGAGTCAAACAAAGCGAGGAGCGTTTCCAAGAGCGCCCTCTGCTTCGCTATTGAATCGGCCTCCTGATAAACTGTGAACAGTGGAGCGACGACGGCCTGAATAATTAGAATGAAAGACGGTGCAGACGCAGCCGAAACAGACCGGAGAATTTGCCGAGCTGGTTGCGCCTGTTTCTGCTGTGGTTCTCTCAACTGCTCCTTGCATTCTTTGATAATCGGTCTGAGGAAGTGAGCAAGAGGTAATTCCTGTGAGACCTGCGTTACATGTGCTGAGAGACGTTTCGATATATTCTGAAGAACTTGAAGAGATAATTCCGAAAGGAACTCTTCCTGGGCATTAAGTATCTCAAACTTAAGAGCATCCCATATCTTGATAGAGTACCTCGATACAGTGTTTGGATCATAGGAGGTGACGCATGCCAATAATGCATTAAGTGCATCTTTCTAGGCTCTGGTCAGCAAAAATTGTAGATTCACCAGTGCAATCTGGATATGTACCTTGACGTTAGGAGACGTCGAATCAAGTTTATCAAGCAAAGCTGGGAATGCATGTGGAGCAAAAAGAGCTGTGGAGGATATGCAGTCTTGGAGACGATCCTTCAAGTCCTGGGCTGTGATTCCATATGGATCGTTCGGCGGAGGTCTGAAGGTGATGGGAAAGTAGTTATATACCGAATCAAAAAGCGTCTTGGCACGTCAGTTAGACAATTCTTAGTTCGGCCTTGAAGGATGAAAATACCTCAACATGATTTGATATATCCCACTCCACCATTACCACTTTCAATATCGAGAATACGACCATGAGGTTTCGAGGATCCTTCTCGCCTGTCATCAGGTCTACTATCCCAACTAGAGATTCGTCTCCCATTTCATGTAATGCTGCGGTCGTCAGAACTTCCGAGTCCATCGCCCATCGAATGTTATAATCGGGGACCTACCGGCCCTGTGATTTGCCATCAATTCATTAAGCAATTGGTAAACCTGATACCGTTGTGACTGCGGCCGCATTTGGAGCTCCTGGAAATGTTCAAAAATGCTATATCCAGGTCAGTTGTAATCCTTCCACTACCACTAGCAGCACTTTGGAAATTCAAATGTATCCCTCGCCTGCCTGAAGGGAAACGAGGATGGTGATGATGTGGTCTTCAGAAGGAAACATCTCCACTTACGCTCGCGCTGTATCCTTCGCCAACTCCTTGGTAAATCTGTCCAGCTTCTGGAGTGTTTCAAGACCGGTAACCGCCCCTCCATCTTCGATACGGTCGCAAAAGAAGGTCGTCAAGACTTGGATCTGTTGTCGGGAGAGGAACTTCGGCGGCAGAGCCTTAATCACTGCAGTGAGGTAGGAAACGGCTTTCCCGCGGATAATAGGGTCTTCATCGTTGATATACTCTCCCAAGGACTGAACAACTTCGATCAACGTCGTCTGCTTACTCTCGACCTCTTCAATGCGGTCAGACGTCGAGTCGCATTTTTCTGCGGACCAGAGGGGCTTTACCTTGGGCAGTTTTCTCAGCAATTCGGATCGCCTCCTGCTTATCGTGGTCCGCGACCAGCATAAAGGTCTGCAAGGCCGACATCTTGCTGACCTGCGGCGTCAAAGGCTGGTGAGGGGCATGCGGACATCCATGATGCTTTTTTGTGCCGATCCGATACCGTTATCGATAAGGGTCACGTGCAGTCCCAGGACTTGGTTGATGTCATCAATCTACCAATTCTTCGATCCCCTCTACTATTATAATGGAATATCATTTTGTGCAATTATTTAAGAATTGCCAAACTTGAAAGCATATCATATCAAATTATTGGTTCTGCCTGCCCACAATTAGCGAGAGATATACAAATTGGCAAAGCGATTGCAGATTAGTAAGACACTATATACTCCGGAGTAATAGCAAGATATACTTTAGGAATGGAGACGTATACTTTATGGATATGGCTAGAGCCAATGGAAATCAGGCGACCTGTTTTCCCTCTTCTTCATTTCCCTTTTGAGGAAGCTTTTACCGTCTGGATTGCTCTGTACGTAGAGGCGAGACTATATCTGGTCACGTGCCTCAAGACTTGCGTCATGATCGCTTCCATCGTCTTGTTAGCTGAGAGATCATCACCACTTTGCGCTGGCGCACAGGAATCAGGACATCTTGATCCACCATGAAGATCTACCAGCTGACGCAACTTGGTATTCTGGCTGCACTCATATGCGCTGTGTCTGCCATTCAACTACCTCCTTTCCTCACGGGCCGGAAGCGCCTACCCCTCCCGGTCCTTAAGAACGACCTTGGTGGACCACTTCCACGTCCTCTGCAGCTTCAAGATTCCGGCGCAAACACGTCTCCGCATGTTGCTATGCCGCCCCCAATCCCAGATGATGATGCGATTGCGACGGCGCCCGTTTCAACCCCGAAGCCCGACGATGGTGATAACCCGACCTCCAATCTCATTGTTCCGGACATCCTTGCGAAGACTCGCCAGGTGAACGTTTTCGCAAAACTGACGCGAGATATTGAACCTATCTCGACCCGCCTCAACGACAAGTCTAAGAATACTACCGTCCTGGCGCCCCTGAATTCCGCTATCCAGTCCCTGCCGCGGAAACCGTGGGAAGATCCAGAGGATTACGCGCGTTTCGGCAGCATGGATGCCTACAAGGGTCAAGAAGGGGAGGATCGGGCAAGGCAGAATCTGCGACGCTTTGTTGAAGCGCATTTGGTGCCTGTCAGCCCGTGGAAGGAAGGGGAGGAAGTGGAGACTATTGGTGGAGGCAAAGTGAGTTGGACAAAAGATGGCGACAAGATCTTCGTATGTCCCTTCTCGGCCATTTGCACCTTATTATGTACGCCGATACTGACGCAATTGCAGATTCAGCCAGGGAATATCGAAGTGCAGAGTCTTGCATCACAAGTGTCCAATGGTGAAGTCTGGATCCTTAAAGGAGTTATCAACTACAAACCAAACTAATGTCGCAATTCCCGTTTGGATAAGAATTGAGATGTGTTGAAAACGGCGTTGGGTTTCAGGGATGTGGAACACGGACAGGGAAACGGATTTTGCGGAAACATTGTTATTCTTCATATCAAGTATTCTTAGTAAATATTCCGTCTATCCATAATACAGTCACATGGGTATGAACCTTCACGCCGTTTTGCGTGGTAGGTAATCCAAATTTTGCCAATGACAGAATCTAAAATTTTATAAACGGAATACTGTATCAGCTAAACACGCAGCCACCTACGTAAGCGGTGTCTCCGAACCTAATTACTCGCACCGAGGTTGTGCAGCAGTCTTTCCTCAATCCCGTCAAGGATACAGTAGTGCTCCATAACCTCAAGGTTCTCCGCTTCATTCTGAAACAGTTTGTCGGGATCTTGTCCGGGCTGGAAGGGATTGGGAGCGGCAGCAGGATTCATTTGAGCCATTTGCTGAGTCATTTGATTGGCAGCTGTCAGAGAAAACCAAGGTCAGCACTTAGGAGTTCTCAGTGTCAAAAAAAGAAACATATGAAAAGACAATGTCTTTAATCATACCATTGTCACTGCCGAGGATGAACCCAAACACAGACTGAAGACCGAACAAGTTCAGGAAGTACCAGGACAAGCTCGAGACCCACCTGACATCGAGATCACGGGTCATCACTCCGGACTGAAGCATTGATTTGAACCGAATCGTAAGGGGAAACGGCAGTTTCACTATGAACGTTTATCAGCTTTCCATACACTGAACATTCTATTGCTAGCAGAACCCCTAGAGCACGTACGGATAACAAATCCCGAGAAGAACGCATTGATCCAACTCATGATCAGCGTTTGCGGGATCATCATCATCATGTTTCCCTTCATCATTCCCATCATTGCCTCCATGCCCGCTGGATCCGTCATAGGATTCGCTGGCGGCTGGCCTCGGCTAGAAGGATCCTTGAGAAACGCGCCGCTTTGGTAGGCGTTCACGAGGTACTCCTTGCGCGTAGCAAAGGAAGATGGAGTGAGAACTGCAGAGGCATTGTTACGAAAGTTGACGCCTCGAAGAAGGGACAAACGTTCGCGTGATTCGGCGAGAGTGGCCGGGGGTTTGGGAGGGTTGTTCATCAACACGGTGGCATAATGGCGGAGGATGCCTGTCAAAATCTATAAAGCAAGTTAGATCCATCGTTTGTCAAGGGAGTTTCAAGGGGAGATTGTCAATGCGTACCATGACAATAGTAATCGGAAATAAAATCCAGTAGCTAGTATGACAACTGTGAGCACTTCGAGCGAATATATCGTCAGCCAGGAATAAAAACTCACTATAGAGCTGGATCCCGAAGGATCGTCTGCTCTAACCCCTGCACTGCCATCGTGAGAGGCAATGCCCAGGAGGTAGATGTCCTTGTCGGAGTCGGTTGATGTGAGAAGGAAGCTCTGACCGGCTGGAGGGGATGACGGGCCCAAAGTAAATACGCCGCTTTAAGCTTCCCGAGAAAGTGACAAGTCGCCGCAACTTACAATATCCCACCCCTTCTACTCAAGAGCTTACAGCTCCCAGATTACAACATCAGAACTGAGACTTCTCGCTCTCCGACATCTGTAATCCATATCTTCTGTTCCGTGTCTTTTCATCTTCCAATGGCGTCAACAGCGGCACCAAAGGTGCCCGTTTACTCTGGAAACGGTTCGTGCCACCTCTCCATCTTTATGAGCAGCTGTCGGCAACCCTATCAATCAACCATGGCATATCGATGGCCTGATAAATTTGCTCTTATCAGCGTCATGACAGACCTTGAATGTTAATTTCTCCTCCAGATCTCAAAAACACTACCGACGATGCGCTCACGCCGTATCTTACCACCCTGCCGCAACCATACACCTTCACCAAAGACAATACCAATTCCAATGTGCGCTTCATCATAGGCTATACTGCGGTCGCCATTGCAGGCGCTACTTTTTATGTCGATAGGATTCTAGGGTGGGAAGCGACGGAGGCTCCATGGGTGTCTGTCGCTGTTGTTTCCTACTTCATCCTGAATTCTATCCTCACATACTGGATCTGGGCGGTAGAAGCTGGAGAGGTATTCCGGGGTAAGAGGAAGTCCGGTGAAACGGTATGTTTGCGCCATTTATATTCTGCTTCTGGGAACATGGGGAGATGCTGCATTTCTTTTCATATTTTTGCCTTGGCTAAACAGCTGATAATGTTTACCCTGACAGATCGTCATTCGGTCCTCCTCGAAGAAACACTCGCCGCTCTATAAACTGAAGGTGAAATATACGTCACCAGCGAATAAGGTCTTGCAAGAGAAGGAGATCGAAGCTCCCTTCACGATGTGGTTTTCGTCCGACGGCGTCTTCCACCCGGAACCGTTCCGACGCTGGCTTGCTAGTGAGATTGAGATTCTCGGCCTCGCTGCGAAGGAGGCAGCGAAGAAGACGGGAGGCCTCTCGAGTCACGTTGGCATAGACGAGCAATCCAGACAAACGAAGGGTGGCAAGAAATGAAATCGAGAAATGAGAGCATGGCATCGGAAGCATGTACAGACCGAAGAAAACAAAGGGAAAAAGGAGTTCTTTATGGTATTTTTTTTCCTTTTCTTCAGCGTTATGTTGATGTCAAATTGAATCTCATGATTCTTCCTTGATCATAGGACGGGTTTGGTCAGAAGTTAATAAAAATGCAGCCCTTCAACGTCTCGTTTCTCTCGACTGACTTAAAATACAAAATACCTGGGATCCCTAGAAGACGCATCTGCGAAAGGCCTTTGGTCCCTGTCCCATAATGTTTTTATTTCTTCTGTAGATGGACTTGTTTCTATATTATAGTCTCCTTACCGTATGGCATTTTTTTTAACCTATATACTTCTGCCACCCTACTTACCATATCAGTGCTTTATCGCTCCATGGTTGTTCCTGTAGTCCTTAGTATACTCCTCATTGTATTCCCTGTAGTATATTGCAAATGAGTAGGTAGCAGCCAAGAAAATTCCAGGAATTCGACTATATATATTTATTTAGACTCTTCTGCCGACCAACTCATCCTCTTTCATAATGGGATGGGATAAAAAAACCAATTTGAGTTTGATTACAGAAAAAAGCCTCGAAGAAAGTAATTAACTATGGCAAAGAAGTTTGAATTTTCATTATCCTCGGTATATATATATTTGTCTTCATCTAACGGAAGAACCAAGAAGAAAGCACAGCATAGACTATAGAAACGCTGAACAGAATCTATAATATTCTATGTATACATTTTTCACCCTTTCTTTTTTTTTCTTTTTGCCTTTATCCCAGAGTCTATCAATATACTTTCCTTGCGCAGGAGAGCGAAACCAAACCTTTACCAGTCAGCACGATCTGTTTTATGTCATGCTTCACGAGCCTCAAGGGTGCCGGGTTTCTCTACTGCTGCGGCTGGCTTGACATCGTCCAGTCTTTTATTTTGTATGAGTCTCTGCAGGTAGATATCGGTGTTAGCCAGGCATAACATGACGAAGTGGGTTCGAAAACAAAGAAGATTCAATCCAGTGAGGCAACAGTGTAATATACGTACCAGGAGGTTTCGCAGAAGGACAGAAATCGTGACCTTTCCGATCGAAGGAACGTAGATAGATGCTCTTTCCTTGACTTCGGGTGGGAAGTTCTAACAATAAAAAAAAAGGAGAGGCACTGTGAGCTGACTTCATAACTGCAAGCGAAAAAAAAGGAACGGCTTACCTTCTCACTAGAAAAGTTGATACAGACAGCCCCCGGTCTTAGAAGACTCGTGTCGAATTTGAACGACTCTCCAGGCACGCCAGTGATAACCACGTCACACAGGGGCGCCGCATCTTTGAGCGTCCAGCCTTCCATATCCTCGACCTCATGCCTCCGCTTCCTGATGCCTTCGCCTCGGGTGAACTTCTGCACACCAGTAACATCAACGCTGTAAACGCAGGCACCGTCGTTTGCCAGGAGTGCCGCGAGCGGTCTACCGACGACTTCTGACCGGTTCACGACACAGATGGTGTGTCCAAACAGGCGGTTTCCATACGGTAATATCGTGTTATAGATCTGCAGATACTCAAGGATCTTGACGATCGCAAGCGGAGTGCAAGGCAGGATCGATTTCTGTCGCTTAGTCTCCGGGTCTAGGAAGCGGATATTCTGGTACATATTGAAGACGTAGCGGTGGCTGAGGCCTTCCACATCTTTCGACACGTCCACAATCTGCTGGAGGTATTGGTCTTGTCGGTTGTTGAAGATCGGATAGTATACGATAATGCCGTCCACGTCGTCGTCGGCATTCGCAGCAAGGATCGCGTCTTCGATCTCGTCCCGCGAGACCTCTCGAAGGGTGTAACGAAAGCCACTGCCAGAGAATAAAAACGTCAGCTATAAGCCGCAGTTTGAGATGTCAAGAAACATGATGCGATAGCTTTGAAGTCCAAGATCGCAAATGCGATTCCCAGAGGCTTTCCTCAAGTGGAATAAAAAAGACCCGAAAAAAAAAAGAAATAATTGATCACATACTTTTCCTGACAGGTCTTTTCAGTCCACTCTGCATACATGCGCGCGGCCGGGTCATTGTTTGCCAAAAAGCCCACCAAGTGAGGCCCTTTCTCCAGCGACTTCAGGCCCTCCCGGACTTCGTTAAGCAGGCCATCGGCGATGTTGCGCGCGAGGACCACCTTGCACGATGGCGGGCCCGCATCGGTATTCGAGGAAGCCATCTTAGTAAGGAATTATAGAACTTCAATCGCTGAAGGACAACGAGCAAAAGTGGTCTTCATGAAACGTGAGTCAAGCGCGGGGTGACCCGATAAATAAAATTTTGGCTCCAGATCCGCTTATCGATAAATGACATCCCGCGAGCGGACTTGGGCCGCATTGGGATAAGAGCGAGCAAATTTCACCCAAAATGAATTTGAATTTTACATTGTGCTACATAATTTGACACAAGGAGTAAATCCAATTATGTTAAAAACACAAAATCTGATTGAATCTATTGTCCCTTGTTGTCCCTGAAAACCAGTCCTTAGATGCCGACAAACCATACTGAATTTATGAAAGCCCAGAATGCTGCGAAACTGATAGGGTACTTCCAATTCTAAAGGCTACTTCAGTCTACCCTTGCGGATGAAATTACGTGGAATCTACAGCGAGAGAGCACCTACAAGCGCGGCATTTTACAAGAACCAACATGAAGAAACAAAGGAAATAATTAGACAGACCTAGCAGAATGAACGATGACAGGGTAGCATTTATCCTTCCTCCCTCCGAGCTCATCCGTACCATCCCCCGATTTTCATTCCATGTAGTCAAACTTCATGACAGGCAGGGCGTTCCCCTTACCCTATTCTATAGTATGGTTACAGTACGAAGAGGAACTCGGAGACACGAAGAGATACTGAGAGAGATCGGGGACCAGAATTGACACGATTTTTTTTGCTCACAAAGGAAATAACTCGTCAAATTGTACACAAGCTATCTTGTCTATACACACATAGTGTCAGGAGGAAAACAGTACATGGTCGAATAGATCACCCCGTTGTCTTTTTGCTCACCTAAGAGAAGTTCTTGTTGAACTCTTCAATGACATTGCGGAGGCGAGCCTCCAGGTCCTTGCTGAGCTGACCCTCCTTCTCAATGGTGTCGAGGATGTCGTTGTGGTTGGTCTTCAGGTAAGCCTTGAAGTCCTCCTCCCACTGTCCAATCTTGGAGACGGGGAAGGCATCAAGGTAACCGTTGACACCAGCGAAGATGACGGGAACCATCTCGCTGACAGCCATAGGAGAGTACTGCTTCTGCTTCAGAAGCTCGGTCAGACGCTCACCACGGGCAAGGGTCTGCTTGGTGGAAGCATCCAGATCGGAACCGAACTGAGCGAAGGCAGCGACCTCACGGTACTGGGCCAAGAAGAGCTTCAGAGAACCGGCGACCTGCTTCATAGCCTTGACCTGGGCAGCGGAACCGACACGGGAGACAGACAGACCGACGTTGATAGCGGGACGGACACCCTTGTAGAACAGTTCGGTCTCCAGGAAAATCTGACCGTCGGTAATGGAAATGACGTTGGTGGGAATGTAGGCAGACACGTCACCACCCTGGGTCTCGATGATGGGCAGAGCAGTCAGGGAACCACCACCGTGCTTGTCGTTCAGCTTGGCAGCACGCTCCAGAAGACGCGAGTGCAGGTAGAAGACGCTGTTCATAGGTTAGCAACGGAAGAAGGTAAGGAGTCAGGATAACATACTCTCCGGGGTAAGCCTCACGGCCCGGGGGACGACGCAGCAGCAGAGACATCTGACGGTAGGCGACGGCCTGCTTGGACAGGTCATCGTAAACGATCACGGCGTGGCGGCCATTGTCACGGAACCACTCGCCCATGGCACAGCCGGTGAAGGGGGCAATGTACTGCAGAGGAGCGGCCTCGGAGGCAGTAGCGGCAACGACAATGGAGTACTTGAGAGCATCGTTCTCCTCCAGAGTCTTGACGAGCTGAGCAACAGTGGAACGCTTCTGACCGACGGCAACGTAGACACAGTAGAGCTTCTTGGACTCGTCGGCGGTGCTGTTGAGACGCTTCTGGTTCAGGATGGCATCCAGGGCGACAGCAGTCTTTCCAGTCTGACGGTCACCAATGATCAACTCACGCTGACCACGGCCGATGGGCACCATGGAGTCGACACACTTCAGACCAGTCTGGACGGGCTGGTTGACAGAGCGACGGGGCAGGATACCAGGAGCCTTGACCTGGGCACGGCGCTTCTCCTTGGTCTTGATGGGTCCCTTGCCGTCAATGGGGTTACCGAGGGCGTCGACGACACGTCCCAGCAGCTCAGGACCAACAGGGACATCGACCTGGTTACTTTGTTAATCCTCCTGATACTCTTCTCGGCGCGTGAGGCTGGACACATACGATCTCGCCAGTTCGCTTGACGGTTTCACCTTCCTTGACCAGACGGTCGGAACCGAAAAGCACAACACCGACCTGGCCGGCCTCCAGGTTCATGCACATGCCCTTAACGCCAGAGGCGAACCTGGATGTCAATTAGTAACCGATCATTCCGACATTAGGTGACCTATGGGGGATGCATACTCGACCAGCTCCTCAGCCTGGACATTGGTCATACCGTGGACACGGGCGATTCCGTCACTGTTCCCCAATTGATCAGTATGGCACTTTCAGATAATCGTTGATTGTCAAGCTGATGCAATGGCGACAATTTGTGATGATTGAATCGGGTGAGTGGAGGGCCCATACCCGACGGAGAGGACACGTCCAGTCTCGGCAAGACCAGCCTCTTCCTGAACACCACGGATTCTCTGCTCGAGGATGGAGGAGACCTCGGTGGGGGAGGCCTTGGCCTCTGCGGCATAGGAACGAACCTGCTTAGAGGCAGCAGCGAGAGGACCGGGAGTAGCCGCGCGAACCTGGAGAGCGAACAGAAAAATTTGTCAGCGTCGACATACTTGACCTGGCACGCGTCACAACAATAGTAAAGGGTATTTTATGGCCCAGACTGTCCATCGACGAGGACATTGGCTGCAGCTTCGCGGTGGTGTTGTCCTGACTGGCGACGGTACGGTCGGGTTGGCAGGGGTTGAACTCACCGAGGCGAGTCTGCCAGTGGCAGAAACGGCAGCCACGGTGCGGCTGGATTGCCGCAGAGCGTTTCTGAACATTGTGCACGAGGTTCAGAGGGAGTAGAGAGTGTTTTCTCTGGAGGAGATATGCAATTGGGAGGAAGGGTGGTTGAAGGGAGAGGATTGTGGATGAGCGAAGGAGAGCTTTGTCGTCTGGGAGGAGGTTGCCAGGACGAGGCTAAACCCAGTTTTGCCGAGACGCCCCAGTGGCTCCGAATCGGCCCTTAGTGCGAGCCGTGTTCACCCACTAGCTCTGGCACGGGTGCTCGAGAATTCGACACGATCTGTACGATGCTACGTGTATTATTTTATTTTCCTTCTTCTTTCTAAGGTTCAATTCTACCATGAAGCGAATCTGCCGTCTATGTTCGGGGGGCTGGTGTTGGAAGGGGGACCCGCCTGAGGTAATAATTCGGGACACTTGGCCATCCGGGCGTTCGGATTTGCGGACCAGATCGGCTGACTAAGGCCTCATGGAAACAGAACTCGATGCCTGGCACGTCAGGCATGCAATCCTTCACCCAAAACCGGTTGCGGTGATCAACCAGTGGAGACTCGTGTACTCGCCAGAGTAACGCAGTCCGAAAATTGAAATCCTTATTTGCATGACTGTTGTCACCGCCAATATGGGAATCGAACAAATCAATTGGTGCATTTTTGGCAACGGACCCATTCATGGCTGCTGACAACAACTATAGACCTTAAGTAGTGCTTTATGCGGCAATATGACAACTCAGTCAACAGCAGGAGTGTCAGTTTATCCAATATTCCAGCCGAAACGATCATAGTAGAAGGATGGATCGATGCTATGGAGTAGTCTCGAGCAGCTGAAGCAACGATTGGAGATAATGCGTGCTGTTCATTCTTCAACCAGAGACCCTTCCGCTGGGCCTGGCTTCCTATACGACTTGATTCCTGCTCACTATTATACATTATATTGTCTTTCCAGGCTCGCTGCACGTGCTGAACCACCTGTCATACCGGCTTTTTTAGGCTTGCGTTAGAGGTAAATTGAGGTGGACAACATGAGTTCGTTGGTAAGCAACGTCCAACAGAATGTCTTCGTCATGACCCGTCATCATCCCTAATCCTCATGTTGGGATATTCTCATCCTGTCATCCACTTTGTATGGTACACCGATCCATTGATACGCCTTGTGCAGATATACCTGACCAGAGATCCATAACAACTGACCTGGTTTCAGCAGGCCACATTCTGGTTAAACAACCGTGCTTTTAACCTTTCTTGAATTTAGCGATTTCCTTCTCCACTGCCTGATCCAGGCGGGCTTTCAACTCCGGACGGTATCCGAGAAAGAAAAGGAATTCCATCCACACGAAGAGCGGAGCTAAAAATAATGCCTGAACCAAGTTGTCCAGCAACGCCGGCGCTCTGCGTTCAAAGCGACCATGGCCGAGAAATTGAGCCAACCATGACACCACGTGGAGACCGGCAGCCCAGTACGTCGCTGTCGTCCCGTAAGTGCTCGTAAGATGGTTCATGAATGCGGTGCCGGCGATCAGCAACGGAGCGAGAATTGCGCCGGCAACGGGCTCCAATAGGAGGTAACCAAACGCATAGACAAAAGCGACGATCGTCCCAAGATTGGGAGGGAGGTTCTGAATCTGAAGGAAATCGGGCAAAGAAATCAGAGTAGGGCTGTTGCTGGCCTGCAATGCGATCGTATTAGCTGGAATCAGCGACTGGATTTATGGATTCGCCTTACTATCTGTATCGCGGTCATCAGGATAATTGGGACACACGTCATGTGGATGGAGATGTTAATCTGGAGAAAGCACGTGTGAGCGATACGCGCCGACACAGACCGATAGAGAAGAGGGGCAAGCCTACAGGGTTATGATGGTAGGCGCCATACTATAAACATGAATTAGTAGCTGTCAGATTTGCACTCTCGCTCATCTCAGAAGAAGGGGATTTACAAAGACGAGTTGCTTCTCAAGGTTGAGCGCCATGGTGGCTTGATTCTCGGAAGCTCTCAGATGGGTCAACTCAAACTGTAGGTACTTCGAAATAGACGGCCCACAGGAAGGAAAGGACAATTAGCTTTTATGAAGATAGGAATAATCCGGGGTAAGCTGATCCCTATAAAAAGAGCTGGTAGCAGAATAAGTTGTGTTGCATGAGATGGGGCGGTAAGTGGGTGGATGCAGCCTAATGAAGTCATTGCTTGGAAGTAGCATAGTACTGTACGTTGTAGGTAAGCAGTGCCGAGTCCCGAGGTCCTGCGCCAAACATGTGTCAAATGCCTTAAACCCCTCACCTTCTCATAACTAGAACATTACTCCGTAGTAGGCCTTAAGAGGAATAATAATAGTCTAATATATATCCGCGGATCATATGTGTATCGCCTTACGCTACTACCACCTTATTTTTGCATAGCGCTTGCACCTCGCCTGCGGTATGTGTTTATTACAACTAATATATAGAGGTAACCCCGAGTGTGGAGTTATATAGTATCTTAGGCATGCAGGAAGAAATATCGGTGGAGAATATAACTGAACAATGCA
This sequence comes from Rasamsonia emersonii CBS 393.64, assembly GCF_000968595.1. Classification (NCBI taxonomy): domain Eukaryota; kingdom Fungi; phylum Ascomycota; class Eurotiomycetes; order Eurotiales; family Trichocomaceae; genus Rasamsonia; species Rasamsonia emersonii. The sequence continues at coordinate 24,311 of NW_013562975.1, read as the reverse complement.
CGGTACTCTGTAGTAACTTTAGAGTACTACGGTAGCAGTTACCTAGGTCCTTAGAAGGCCTCAGGCAACCAGTTTGTAGGCCTTGTTGCCTTGGGGAACATATCATGTGATTGTGTCGGAACATAGATTATCCAGTCCGTTAGGTACGGAGATGGCATTATTGATGGACAAAGGGCCAACACAGGTCAATAAATCACTCAACACTAGATGCAGTGACGGAGGGCGTGGAGTCTACGGCCAAGGAGAAGTCGTGAGAATTTGCAGCGCTGTGTCTCTCCCTCCTCCCTTGATTTTGGGAGCCCTTCGTTTGCAATTTTCTTGAGCATTATGATTATGGCATACTGACCCAGGTTCTCGGAGCTAAGAAGCGGGCGCGGGCTCTTTGAAACCTCTTGAATTTATCAAATAACTACGATCGCTGTGTTTTATATCATCTCTTCGCGAGGCTGGCATTTCACCGCGGAGCCTTCGAGTTGCGGACGAGCTTGAACCTGCGACATTCGACGCAAGACTCACACAAACTGCCTCCGAATCCATAGACCTGTACATTCTATTGTCGCGGTTCTGGGTATCTTTTACTGTGTTCGACAAGACACCACCATGTTTTTCCTCAAAGAAGAAACCAAGGTCGTCGTCCTGCACCCGTCTTACTTCGGCCCGAATGTCAAAGAATACCTCGTCAACCGGCTGAACGAAGAGGAAGAAGGAAGATGTACGGGCGATCACTTCGTCATTTGCGTCATGGATATGGTAGATATAGGCGAAGGAAGAGTGATTCCTGGCAGCGGAGCTGCTGAGTACACCATCAAATATCGCGCGATCATCTGGAAGCCTTTCCGGGGAGAAACGGTATCTATCCCTCGAGGGCTATGCGTTTTGCCTGTCCACTAATACTTGATGCTAGGTGGATGCTATTGTGACCTCTGTCAAACCTACAGGTATTTTCACGCTCGCTGGCCCGTTGTCTGTCTTCATTGCGCGGAAAAACATTCCTTCGGATATCAAATGGGAACCTGGCGCCAATCCTCCACAATACACCGATCACGCGGATCAAGTAATCGAGAAGGGAACCAGCCTTCGACTGAAGATTCTGGGTGTGAAACCAGATGTATCCAACATCAATGCTATTGGGACCATCAAAGAAGATTATCTAGGGTACGGGCCCATTCCCTGGCCGACAAGATCCTGTCCCTGTGATGAAACTAACAATTTGCAGAACACTTTAAGGGATCAATCTGGTCGAGCAGTAATGGCTCAATTGTCCAATATGTCTCTCCACAGATCGCGGAGAGTATTTTTCACATCATAGGAGATACATTTCTCATCACTTGCCAAGGGCCCTGCACTGTGGTGGTGGTGAGGACACCGGCTGCAGAGTGACCAATGCGCAGAGAACGCGGGCAGGGTGAATGTCTGGCAGTTACTAGGTAGTTAGTTCTGCAGATCCAAACCCGTCTAATTTTGGCTGGTGGGCCGACCCATCCTCCAATTATTCCGAGGGGAAAGGCCTAGAATGCCTAGCTAGAGATTTGCCCTCCTAGATAGGATATCTGCTTATCTGTAGCTGCTCACAAACGGTGAACAATCGCATTAAGCAGAGCCTCGAAAACTGCAGTGGCCACATGTGAATAAAGTGTGTAAAACAGTGGGAGTATCCACAGGGGCAGGAACACCTCTGGACGGGCGTTTGCTTAGGCGCGCAAGATGAAACACTGGCGGCCTTTGCCGGAGTCTGTTCCTGCTTCACGGGACAAAGCGGGCGCAAATACGCAAAGCCCCAGACCCTTCTGGGGGCTGCGCCGGGCACGGCTGCGTTTGTTTGCAGTGCCGGCCTGCGCGTGGAATACCGCGTTTAGGTAGTTAAGCAGCCCAAAAGAAAACGGCTCCAGGTCCTCCCCTAAATAACACCCTGCAACCTCAGCACCTCGTCCTGCATCTCCAAAGCACGGGTTACAATTATCCAGAGCGAGCACCTGTGCTCCCTGTCGACCTACCCATCCCCTCGACACTCTTTGTCACGCTCTTCTGCGTTGACCCCGCTGCTGTGACTGCGATTCCGAGGAGCATCAACAATCGCATCCGCTTGCGACTGCCTGCTGTTCGCGCGCCAGAATGTCTCTCAAGGCCATCTATGAGAGATTCCTTGCGGATCCGAACTCTGCTGCGCTCAGCCCCGATGTCTCCTTGAATTACATTACCACGACAACCGTGTTTAATGGCGCAGATGCGGTCCTGAAGCATCTGTCCAGCCAGCAGAAGATTGTCAAGAAAAAGTCGGACAAGACACTGAGTGCCATCGAGGCCACTGGTGCGCTCGTTCTCGATGTTGAGACTACTTTGGAGTTTGTCTCTGGAGGCGGGGCTTATCTCCCCTCTCTCGATGATAATTTCCTGGCCGACCGCGTCGTGACCTTCCCCACGGTAGGTAGTCTTCCTGGCCTGGCTCTTGCAGCGTTGCTCATGTCGGATTCGTCCAGGTCCATATTGTTCGCTTCGACGCGCAGAACCAGATCCAACAGATCAGACTCTACTGGGACCAAGGATCGTTGCTGAAGCAGGTCGATGTCATTGGCGCCCGTGGGCGCAACTGGCCGATTCGCGACGCGCAGGACCAGACACGATTGATTACCACGGTCTCTTCTGGCGCTCACGGCACAGTCACCCCTCCCACGCAGAGCAGCACGGTTGTCTCTCCCACTAAGCCTCTCAAGGACCCTCACGCGTCGTTGTCCTTGTTTTCGAATGGCGCCGAGGATGAACAAGCTCCGCCAGCCGTCATTCCGCCGCGCGCCGCTGCCTCTGCGAAGCCTCCGCCGCGTGACTACAATGAGCTGTTCGTCGGAGATGCCGAGAATGATGCCACTCCTACAAAGGACAGCTCCCCAGGCAAGAACGGTGTCGTGGCTCCCAAGGTCGGAGCGGGGAAGAACTTCCAGCCTAACCGTTTGTTCGACGACGATGAAAAGGTCGCCGCTGAAGAGCAATCGAAAGGCGTTGTGCCACCCAAGGCCGGGTCAGGCAAGAACTTTCAGCCTAACCGTTTGTTTAATGAGGACGACGCGGACGCTGGAGAACAAGGCGAGCAGAAACCGGAGCCCCGGTACAAGCCTCATCCCAACAAATTCAGTCATTTTGAGCTAGGCGACAACAATGACGGCGAGAGGGAGATCAAGTCTATTCCTTCACGTCCGAAATCACGTCATCTGTCTCAATGGGACTTTTCAGACTTCAGCACCCCCGAGAAGCCCCGGGGTAAAGTCCGTGGTCAGGATGTCCGCCATTTCGGCTGGAGTGACAACGAGGATGATGTTCAGGATACCCCACCGGCTCGGCCCCGTGTTGCTCACCCACGACGCGATGCTGAGACGCACTTCCAGTTCGAAGACGACGGCGTGCAAACCGCTGAGCCTGCGCCCAAGAAAATCATCGGATCTGCGCACAACAGGGGACTGGGACTTTACGAGAACAACCTCTACGATGAGGAGGGCAATCCTACTCCTAACGAGACCGCCGAGACCGCTCCGGTGGGTGTCCATCCGAACGGAGCTCATCGCAAGAAGGACTTTGACAGCCACTGGTCGATCTCTGACGCTTCACCACCTGAGGGGGAGACGAAAGTCCAGAATCGACACATCAGCAGCGACCGCATCAAAGCGGTGAAGATGATGGACGCGTCTTGGGATGCGTATGACCAGTCTCCGGAACCGAAGCAAGATGTCCCGACTGCTTATGCGAAGCGCGTTAGCCGCAATGTGAACCAGAGAAGCTTTGCATTCGGCGACGAGGATATTTAGACGTGACACGACTGGAAACTCAACGTCGAGTTTGAGGGGAATGATACTCCGCCTTCTCCCAAGTCCAAACTACCAATACGGCAATGTCTAATAGTTTGTGGAACAAATTGCAACGGTTGTTTCAGAATGGCCACAGCTTCATTTTTTTTACCAGATCGATAAATTCTAACATGAGGCCTAATGAGTTGTGTATACAATATCAGTCAGTCGTCTTTCCATCTACTGACACGGCTGTCCGTGTGAAATGAAAGATGGGTGATGAGATCAAAGAGGGAAATGGAGGACATAAAAAAAAAGAAGATCCATTTATGACGAACAAGCGATGATTGATGAATGATAATGGTGGCAATCGCTGTGTCTGATTTGCACTCCTTTCCCCCCGCCTTTTATTTCATTTTCTTTTCTTTTATTTTCATTTCTATTGTATTCATCTCAATTATTTTCATTTTTTCCCCCACCCTGTCTTTTTGGCTTTTACCCTGTACAAATTGCTTACACTCTTGTGTGATGTATGTATGCTGTCACTACTGCTAGTCTGTTACTACTTATCAAATGATTGATTGATGGTACATTGTTTCTTCTTTCCCCAATGCATGCACACATACTTACTACTATGTGAGCGAAAACATCCCTCTGCTGTGCTCGTTGCCCCTAAGTTTTCATTCAACCCAACCCAACAATCAGTGACAGTCAGCCAGGATGAACCTCAGAATGAGATTGTACTCTACTCTACTCTACTCTATACATCAACCCTGTATGTATGTATGTCTGCATGTATGTATGTATGTCTGTATGCTTGTAATTTCAAGTGTTTGATAAGAAGTGAATGTAAGTTGTCAGATTTGAGTAGGACAGAAAAGAGCAGAGTATTCCCAGCGGCATAATATTATTCCTTCTTCAGCATGCTCGTGGTAATGGTAATGGACTGCAAAACTACAAAGGGTGATGATAACCGACAGACAATCGAAATCTTACACTTGCTAATAAGCAGTAAGAGGGGAGGGAAGGAAGTTAATTATTTAAACTGACTGGTGCCTCAAGGCGATGTAGATTTATTTATTTTACCGTGGCAGTTCCAGCAGCTTGCTGAATACAATATACAGCTAATAAACCCCTGAAAAGATGATAAAGATGATTTTTTTTAAAAATAATAATAATATCTCCCCCAAACTCATACTACACCAACGACAATTTGTTTGTGATCTTCATCTCATCTCATCTCTTCCGTCTTGCACAATCGACCTTCAATCAATTAATCAATCAATTAATAATGCTGTCTTTTCTCTTTCCTGCTTTCTGCTTTCTCGTTCTGGGACGGTGATGATAATGATAAGAATTAAATTGAAATGGACAGGCTGTTTTGGAAGGAATAGGAATAAACAAAACAAATAAATTGAATAAAATCAAATCAAATGTATCCTAAAATTAATTTCTGTAGATCTCTTTCTCAAATCCATTGATATTTTTTCCAAAATTCTTGGGTTGAGATGGACTTCCTGGAAAAATAGGCGCCCACTTAAATGTAAAACATCGCGTTGCGCACGTTCTGGTGGATCCTGACGTCTTTAAAGTCCGGCGTCTGCTCACGTCCCTCGCCCTCAATGACGCTGCTGGCAGGAGTCTGTTCCGGAGTCGCGTCGAAGACGTGGCTGAGGTAGCAGCGTGCCCGTTCGCAGACCAGGTCGGCATAGTACGCTGGCGGGCAGATACTGACGGCCTTGGTCGCGCGGCCGAAGAGGTAGCACAGCCGGTGCGTCAGATCTTCGAGGATGTCGGCCGCGTTGAGGAATGGCTGTCGCGGCGTCTGCTTGTGGAAGATCTCGTCCCAGACCGCGAAGTAATGCGCTGGGCGAGCGGTGCCCTGCAGTGCCTTGTGCGCCTGCAGGTAGAAATCCCAGTTCCTGGCTTCGGTGACGCCGCGGTCGACCACGGTGCCGTTCGGCGGGTTCTTGGACCTCTCGTCCGCCATCTCCTCGGTGGTGGCGTAGAATCGCGTGTGGTGTCGTTTGCCGACCACGACGATCGACATTCGAGGCAGACCCTTGGCCGTGTCGGATGCAGGATACACCTCTCTGCACGCCTCCTTGAGCAGGGGCAGTTCCTTCTCGAGAACGATTTCGTACTGCCCCTCCGAAACCCCGTCGCGATAGACAATGATGTTCTCCGGGTAGGCGCCCTTGTTGTGCTGGGCCCAGAGTTGGAGACGAGACTTTAGTAGAGCATCGAGGTCGGCCACCATTTCTCGCCTCGCGGCCTGAATCTTGATATCAGCCGGCCACTGACCAAGCTGGCGGTCCACCGACGCCACGATGCCCGCGATACTGGGAGCGAATGACGCCGATCCCGGCGACGGGTGAGTGACATCGATCCCGACAAGCATGGTCCGTCCCTGTGCGATGATGCCAAGCTGACTATCCGACAAAAGCTGATTCACCCCGCCAAGCTTCAGATTGACTTTGAGCCCCTCGTTAGCAAAGTACTGGTCATTCCGGGGCTTGGAGAACTTCTCGGCCAGCACGCAGGCGTGACGGACTCCCTTTTTGACGTCGCAGACGAGCTTGATGTGATTATACAGAACCGTGTCCCTGGCGGGCAGAACGACGAGAATAAAACGAGGGTTCACCCTTTCAACAAGGTCATTGACGGCCTTTTCGATCTTCTCCTTGACTACCGTCTCGCTATCGTTCGGTGCGAAGGGGACTTGGGCTCCGTCCACCGGTTGTGACGCTTCAATCCCCAACTCGACCAGTTTACTTCTGAATTCGCCCAGTGTGCCCGTGAAAGCCTCTTTGGATGGCCAGAACTTCGTCGTCCTTGCCGAATCCAGGATGAGGTATGTCCAGGATGGCAGCTGGGCGGCCCTGGCGAATTTAATGCTGCGCATGTTCCAATTTCCATCCGAGGGCGTAATCTCTTTCTGCCCCCTGTAAGAGACACGGGGAGCGTCAAGAATACGGCCTGGAACCGTGATTAAACCCGCTTTCGGCGTCAGACGGAAGGTGGACTAAATTCAATCAGTCACTCTGTAGTATTTGGCGGGTATTAAAGTATCACTCACAAGTATATCGTTAAGTCGAGGCTGAATGCCGAGTACTTGGGTGCCATTATTCACGATGGAATCGGCGTTCTCCCCTGGTGAGCGCACTGCAAACTGAATCATTTTCTGAGTCTGCTGAGGACTCAATTTCGTATTTGCAGGCTGTCCCGGTTCAACAATACACACTTCTGCCGGCAGGTACGAGGGATTTTGGCGGGTTCCAACGTTGATGACCGGAACATTTGGATCCAACGCGATGTTGTGTTCTGTGTTTTATTTTCATTAGCTGTATTCATTAGTCATGAAAATCTGACAGGAGGGTTGATTTACTCTGCAAAAAGTAGTCTGCAACACTGATATATCTTCCTGCTTGTTCTGGTCCAGCTTTGGCCGGCTTCTTCCCTTTCTTGCCTTTCCCTTTAGCCTTACTGCTGGACTGTTCACCGGAACCTTGGCCCGGGCCCTGACTCTCAAGCCAGAATTCCACATGTCGCGGGCCGGCACCGTGCTGTCGTACCCTAGGGGGGGTGAGGTAAATCTCGTCCGTCTCTAGGAGTCGCAAGGGCGATGATCGATTTGATGCGAGGCTTCCTAGACTGGAGGTGTGTAACACGTACGCGTAGGGTTTTGAGGAAACCCTCGAGCTTGTAAGTATTGGAGAGGTTGACGGCACCGATTAGTGCCTTCAATTCTCCTGCCTCGTAACAGGCGATGTTTTTCACCTGAACGTTAACAAGAAGCCGCGCGGTTGCAGCACGAACACTGACGAAGAAACCCCTCAGCACCTCCAATCCTCCACCAAGAGAGAGTCTGTCTTGCTCATCTGGCTGCAAGCTGAAATGCTTGTTGGCGCCAACGGAGGCGATAAGTGGTTCCTTTTTAGGGTACTGTCCCATCACAATGTTCAGGGCTTGAAGCAACTCTTCCTTTGATTGAAAAACGGCGCTCGCGTTTGACGAGGTCAGGTAATCCAGGAGTTCCGATACCATAAGCTTTCCGGTGAACTGAAGGCGAACGTGGTATATCTGTGGGTTCGCGGGGGGTTCATCTTCGTCTGGAGCCCTGCATTGAACGTCGTAACTTCCCGGTTGCAGAGGAAGCTCGATCTGCGAGATTACAGTTGATCTGTAGTCGCTGGCGATGCTATTCTGGTACTGAAGCAGATGCTGGTCGAGGAATAGCTGGATGATCTGCTTTGCCTTCCTCTGAGATGGTCTGCGTCCGGCTTGGTCCGGCAGGATCTCCGTGTTGTAGCGGAACAGAACCTGCTTTGAGTCGGTGGACAACTCAAAGTAGTTCGCATACAAAAGCACCTTCTGTCCTTGAGTTCCAAATCCTGGACGAAGAGGAAACAGACTCCCACGATCGGAACCAGCAGGCTTCGTCTTCAAAACCTCGTTCTCGATGCGATTCTCAATCTTCTCGACTTCGAGATCGGGTTCGGGGACACCGCCAGGAGCCCTGCACGCTAATGTTATTTCACAATGATGCTTGATGCCTGTGGATGAACTCCACTCACGTGTAAATTCTGGCCTGGCCTCGACCTCTACCAGAGCCTCTGCCTCGGAAGTCCCCTCTCCCACCTCGTCCTCTCGAGTCGCCGCCTCGACCTCTGAACTCACCTCTACCGCCTCGATCGCCGCGACCTCGGGGAGGACCTGATCGAATTGGAATCTCCATAGTCGCTGGGGCCTCAGAAGGGCCTCCACCCCGACCACCACCTCTGCCGCGATCGCCTCTGCCGCGATCGCCGCCGCGTCCACTCCCACGGCCGCGGTTTTGAGAGGAGTCTCCGCGTCCTTGTTTGCTCGACATTGCCGGTGGATCTCAGAGAATAGAGAGATGTCTTGAGATAGTCAGGTCAATTCTAGGCCCGTGTATAGCACCAGGCTGAAAGAAGGAAACAGTGGAGGGGTCAGGCTCTTTCTTTATCTACCCCACCATTCGTCGACAGAGGATTGTATATCCTGGACAAATCACACACAGCGTCGTGGCAGCCACCCTGGAGCAATGAGTTGGCCAGTAATAATGCAACAGGCAGTACGTATCTGTAAAGAGTATTGCAGATATGCAACTTAGGCTTGGGAACGATGAGGGGTAGCTGGTAGCTAGGCGACGATGAAATCCGCAGGGATCAATGATCTCTCTCCGTCTTAACCTTCTTGGCTCCGCAAGCGCCGGAGCAGTGGAGAAGGAGAGATTGGATCTTTGGCGAGATGACTCACAGGCAGCAACCCTCCACCAACGAGCATCGAGACCAGCCCACGCACAGTATAGCTTCAATCAACGATCCATGGTTGCCTGATCCCATTCCAGCCCCGTGCCTCCACTGCTCGCTGCAAGACGCGCAGAGAACACTCTCCAGCTTAGTAATCAGGCTTACGCCGTCTAGAGCTTTCCGCTCGAGGCTTGGCAGCTGTCATGGGTGACTGGCAGAAAAAGTACACCAACAGCGACTGTGTGGGAGGGAATCCAGCAGAGTGTGCCGAGGGAGCTTGCAGCGAGACTGCTACGGCTCCATATTCTTTTGAAGGGTCGATTCACAAGTTGCAGGTTCGATCTAGGACAGTACGTGTACTCCGGACCAAGGTGCTGTACCTCGACTGAGCAGAAGGACGAGTGCTGTAATAGTGCAGATCTTAGTGCACATCGTAGACCATAGGACGCTTTGGCAGCAAGGGCAAACTTCTAGTACATGCCCGGCCAAGTATAAAAAGGCTGAGGAGCCTTCTGCTGTTGCGTTGCAGTGCTCAGACAGGATTGTTCGTGCCTCTCGTGGTAGCTCTTTGCCGCACTGCTACGGCGGCCCAGAGGGACCTCTTTGGGTGATACGCCGCCTTGGAGGCACGACCAGGTGGTTTCCTCTGGCTCCCAGGTTTCGGTTGACAGCCCTTCAGTCTCATCGTGGGAGGACTGCGCTGGCGTCGCTTCAGTCTTGCGAATCGCGTGAGGTGTCTGCAGCGAAAAACTTGCTTGGCGTCAGTCGACTTTGCTCCCACCGCTTGACGACCGTCCTCGAGACATCTTGGGCCCCCCAGGTTGGTAGAAGCGCAACGACGACACCGCCCCGCATTGCTCCGCCCTGCTCCTTCTGATGCTAATATTTTGTGAAACTAGATCTGACAGACGCGGTTCCGGTTGTCTTTCCATCTTCTCGACTCCCAGCTGGGTAATACAGCCAGGAGTGATTCCCGTCTCGAAGCCGTCGGCGCGTCGCGGACCTCATTACGAGAACGTTAGGCACTGTCACACGGGATTCTGGCCATCTCTTCCCACACAGAGCCGACTCGCGTGATTTCGCGTCCAGATACTGCCGCCTGAGATTGCACTGCCCGTCAACGGTGATCAGAAACGATCGCCGGTGCTTGCAACTCAACTTGGCCTTCCACTCGTTGCGATCGCCCCGTGACGAGCACAGGTTCGAAGTGAGCCAGGAGACCTCCCGTTCAGCAAGACGCGGCCATTTGATCGCAGATTGAGATATCTGCTTTCAAAGGGGCGACAATCGCGGTTCAGTTTGTCGTCGTCTAGCTTGCTTGGGTGATACTGTGGCAGGACCCGATCATTAGATCATTACGTTGGTTTCGTCTTCCATTATTTTTTTCCCCCCTCCATACACTCCTTATCGCTATATCTCAACAATTCTCCCTTCCCATTTTTATCTAAAATGTCTCCGACACCACCATCTACTACATCATCCAGCGGCGGGGCCCGTTCACCGGAAGGCCAGTTCAGAGTGATCAGGAAAAGGAACCGAATACCTCTTTCTTGCGCACCCTGCCGACAGAGGAAGTGAGTCCCTGAAATTGCCATTTTCTATGTCTTCCAATATGCATGTTCACATGTGCTGATATGATTGTGTTTTTACTCAGGCTGAAATGCAACCGCGCCAATCCGTGTGAGAACTGTGTCAAGAGGGGAGATGCCCCTTCATGTACATATGCACAGCCGGGGACCCGGAAGAAGAACACATTAAACCAAAATACCTCTAATTCCCCGGACGATATGCAGAACAGGATAGATAGGCTGGAAAGTCTGGTCCTGTCACTCATGACCAACGGCGCTCAGTCTGCCGGTCCGGCTGCCGCGATGGCCGCCATTTCTGGGAATAATGACAGTGTCGTTTCCGGTCGGAATTCCCAGGATCGCGACCAGGACGATGATGGGGCCGACGGCCAGGACGAAAGCGAAACGGAGCAGGTCACCAAGTCTTTTGGTGTGATGAAAGTAGACAACAACAAATCGTTCTACATCAGCGATGCACATTGGGCAGCCGTCTTGAATGATGTAAGTCCGATGACGCGTCAGTGTTGCCAAGTCGTTTTTGCTTACAACTCTTAGATAGCAGAAGTTCGTCAATACTTTGCAAACACGAAGAAACAGTACGAGGAGCAGGCGCAGAAGATCAAAGCCTCCAGACCCGAACCGGACCCATCGACCTTGCTTTTCGGCTCCATGAAACCTGCCAGCAAGGCAGAAATCATGGCGTCTTTCCCATCGAGATACACGACGGACATGTTAATAGCTCGCTATTTCAACACCTACAGCCCAGGGACTCGTAAGTCGTAATGTCTGCCTTTCCGGCGATGATTCAGCTGACTGGGTATCAGACATTCTACATGTCCCAACGTTCCAGAAAGAGGTAAGAAAAGCCTAATTAAAGTGCATAGGTTGCATTGCTAACTCGGTTGCAGTACAGCGAACATTGGAAAGACCCCTCGAAAACCTGCATTGTCTGGATCGGCTTGCTCTTTGCGATGATGCGACTGGCTATGCTATCTTATTATCAGGATGGGGATGAACCGCCTGAGTTCCGAGGAAAGTCTCTGGACATGGCTAGGAATTTTCGTAATTTGGTGGCGCAATGTCTCATCCTGGCTGACTATACCAAGCCCTACCCTTATCTGATTGAGACGTTGATTCTCCACCTTCACGCTGATTACAGCCAAACAAAGGAAGCTGATGTGTCTGTGTGGATTCTCATCGGTGTGATTGCGCGATTGGCCATGCGGATGGGGTATCATCGGGATTCGAAAATGTTCCCTAATATCACACCGTTCCAGGGTGAAATGCGGAGACGGGTATGGACCTATGTGCGGCAGACCGACCTCCTCTTCTCGTCTCAGGTCGGGCTTCCCAGTATGCTACGCTCAGGTGACTCTGATACCGAGATTCCGCGGAATCTGTATGACGAGGACTTCGATCCCGATTGCAAGGAACTCCCGCCGTCGCGTCCCAACAACGAGCCGACGCCCGTCTCTTACCTGATTGCTAAAGCCCGTTTAGCGTACGCGTTTGGCCGTGTCATCGAGCATACATCGTCTGTGAAGACTCCTTCTTATGAGATCGTGATGGACATCGACAACGAACTCCGTCGGGCCCGGGATCTGATCCCTGAACACCTTACGGTCCGTCCCCTCGAGGAATGTCAACATGATCCCGCTGATGTAATCATGGCGAGGTTCCATGTATGTCCCTTCCATGCTCTATACCTCTTTTCTTTCTAGAGATATCGTCCTGACAAGTCGCAGATCCAAAGCGTGTATCATAAAGCTCAATGTGTCCTGCACCGACGTTACATCGCACGCGCCCGGGATAATCCCCGTTTCACGCATTCTCGACGGACCTGCATTGACTCATCAATGGAATTATTACGATACCAGTCAATACTTCACAAAGAGTTCCGTCCAGGTGGTCGCTTGCGAAGTAGGAATCGAGGCTGCTCGTTGAATACCAGCGATTTCTTACTTGCTGCGACCATCGTCTGCCTTGATCTATATCATGGGCTCCAATTACAAGCGGCTGGTCGCCCATCAGGAGACGTATATACGTGGGGCCGAGAGAGACGCGACGAGATGCTCGCAGCCATCCAGCGTTCGCGGGAGATCTGGGAAGAGCTGCGTGACGAGTCTCTGGAAGCGTACAAGGCCGCAGGCCTCTTGGGCGTGATGATCGCGAAGCTGACTTACACGCCTCAAAATACCGCCGATGCGGGTGCCAACGCACCAATGTTCGAAGAGTCTGATGAGAAGCAAAATGCCGCGATGACACTTGGATTATTAAGCAGTGGCATGAGTCCGCAAAATACCGCTCCCACGTCTTTTACAGAGACACCTTTCAAGAACGCGGAGACATCCTTGCCGCAGGGAACTTTTGGGTCACTGACGGACCCCATGGGGCTGTCTTCACCTTTTGGCATGTTTGGGCAGGCGCCTGATATGCAACCGTTGAATCTGGACTGGGTACGTTTGTCTTCGATGACAAGCTCATAAGAGTCTACTAACTAGTCAATAGGACGCGTGGGATAGCTATATCCAGAACTCGACTGCCGATAACCCTAACTCGTTGTGGCCAATGTTCGACTTACAGCAACAGTCTCCAGCACCATCTCCACTCAACCAGGCACCACTTTCGGGTGGCCGCAGCGTGCCGCTAGATCCTATCAGGGCGCGAAATCGTCTATCAGGAATCCTCCCTACGGAATCCGGGCTTAACTTTGACCCTGCACTCTATGTCAATGGGAACAACAACAATACCGGCCAACCTAACCAACAAAGCGAGCAGCAACAAAATGGGAGAGGTCCAGGCGCAATTTAACTTCGCTTGTGTTGTTAAACGTCATCCAACCTGTTGAATTCTCTGATACCCCGATTTGACGTTTCTGTTGGAAATGCTTTTTTTTTTCTGGGAATAAAAAAAAGAAAGAAGAGCGTACTATATGAGAGATCGCAATGACATGTGAAAATGGGAACATGAGAGGCATGGTTTATGTGGGAATACAAAACGATAATACCTTCAATGCTTGTACATTAGTTGGTGTGCCAAGTTTATGGGTGGTTGTTAAGATTTAGCATGTCGTGGGATTTGTACTGTTAACTAGAGGGAGGGTCATAGCATGTACGGTACGTATGATTGTGGTTCTGAATGACTAATTGGGGTGATATGGGATAGGACGACAGGATGGGCTCTTTGAAATGGTATCTCTTCTCAATCTCAATCTATGATTAAAACCAGTACTCGTATGTTGTAATCTACTGCATTTTGTTTTCTTAGACTGGTGTTGATAGGCCCTCCCACGTGACCTGTCAGAAGGTTCGCGATAAGCCGGTGTTGTTGAACTTTTTCCCTAAGCTTCAAGAGTCCAATGGTACTTCGAATCCCCATCAATCGCAAACGACTTGTATCGTTGTCCGTTCTCTTCTATTCTGTACTTTTCATCAATCAATTTACGACAATTGATTGATTTCTTTTTCCTTATAAGATTTCTTTTCCTCCTTTGCTTTTTATCTCAACAGAGATGCAAGTCCGTCACATGCTGCAAATTGCTACACAAACTAACACGTCCATTGCAGGTATTCCCTTCGTCCGGCGGCTCGCCGCCTTCTGTTGTCTTCCTCAGTACCCTTTCTTGCGAAGCCACGATCGATTGCCACTGTTACTCCTTCGGCGTTGCGATTGACCCGCCCGTCTCCCCGGCTTGCGTTTCAGCGGCGATGGAACAGTGACGCGGTTCAGAAGGAACCCACTCCTGAGAAGTCTGAGAAGGAATCCGCCCAGGAGAAGACTGAGGAGGAACCTACACAGGAAAAGACTGAGAAGGAGGATATCCCAGCGTCTGCGGACCAGTCGAATTCCCGGACAGTCGAGTCTGCTGCCGAAGCTGCCACGGAACAGCCTTCGCAAACAACCGTAAATGAAGTTACGAAGAGCACCGAAACTGCAACTGAACAGGCTTCCCCAGCAAACACAAATGAAACCGCAGAGAAGGCGGAAGTTGCAGCTGCATCCGGCGTCGAATCCACGTCGGAACCAGGAACGCAAGTGAATGGTACTCAGGGAGGGGACACGCGAAGACGACGTTTCTGGAGCCCGCCGTCGCCAAAGGAGACAATTTATGTTGGAAACCTCTTTTTGATGTGACGGCCGAGGATCTGAAACGCCAAATGAGCAAGTATGGAGTTGTGGAGTCCGCTAAGATCATTCATGATAGCCGCGGTTTGAGCAAGGGGTGAGTGACCCGTATCCTATCATCCTTTCGACTTCTAAGGGGAAGGAAACTATTCTGCGCTATGAAACGATGGTTTTTTCTAATCCCTTTCTATAGGTTCGGCTATGTCGCGTTTGACTCCGTCCAAGCCGCTAAGCGTGCGATTGATGGAATGCACATGCAGATTTTCGAAGGGCGCCGGGTGGTCGTGCAGTTCGCGCAGGCGAATCTCAAAATGGGCAGCGTTAGCCCAACGCCTTCCAAGACGCTGTATATCGGGAACTTGCCGTGGGAGATGACGGATCGAGATCTCAACGAGCTCTTCAGGGACATCCGCAACGTCATTGATGTGCGGGTGGCCATCGACCGCAGGACCGGCCAGCCAAGGGGGTTTGCCCACGCGGATTTTACGGACATCCCCAGTGCCCAGGCTGCGTACGAAGTGCTCAACCGCAAGGCCCCTTACGGCCGGAAACTGAATGTGGACTACAGCCACACGAACAAGGGCCGTTCTCGCGATCTCGAATATGGGTCAGAGCAACCAGCCCAGCAGCAACAGCAGAAGCAACCTCAGTAATTTACCGTACTAGTCCGGGACATGTGCAGCATTGACCTGACCTATAGTGAGGAAAAGGCATTGATATGACAGAACCACCTTGATCTTTCTTCCCGATGCTGCGGCGGATTCTCGACATTTGGAATATCGAACGGCCTCGGCGAATTTGATCGTCTGCTTCTTTGATGGAAGGGGAAACCAGCTGGCGCAGCTTCTGTCGGGTTGTTCATTGTACAGTACAGTACTATTTTTTTTGCTATTTCTGTAGGGGAAATTCTTGTCGACTGTATTATATTATATTTACACTGGGTTTCTACACGGATGGGATAATAATAGACGATGCATTTTGCCGGAATTTCGCGATTACGGCCTTTGTGTCAATTTTTTTGTTGCCAAATCCTGTTTTTTCTTCTGCGATGGAATTGACGACAGGACATGACCATAACAGGTATTTTGCTTGGATTATGTACAGTACTATACTTTATTGTAGGCCTTTATATATAGATAGGTTTTTGCTCGATTGATTTGAAGAAAAGTTAGGCTATGCTTCTGCTTAATTTGAGATAGAGCCTGTAGATACCTTGTATGGCTAGCTCATTGTTGATGCCTCAGGCATAAATCTTTCGTCGGCCACGTGACGTCCCCGCGCATACCTCGGTCCAGCCGGCGACCTCAACTCCTGTTGCCGAGCGTGAGACGTGGCCAAGGACATCGATTACCTGGTTGCTGCTTAACTTATAAGGTATCACTTCTATTATCTTGTGTATGCAACCCTTCTAGCGTCCTCCACAGACGGACGTGAGTTTATTAATACTTGCTGAATTGTCCAACGGGGCCCTCATCTTACCCCACATCGGAGCCCTTCATCGACGGATTACCGATCTGAGAGCCCTGCAGGGCCCGCCATTCTCCGACCTCGTTTCGTTTGCTTCTCCGCACTCTCTCTCTCCTCATCACATCACACCTTTCCATTCAAGACTCCTCCTCCTCCTCTTCTTTCTTTCGTCCATGCGACTCTGTATATAGACTCACGCACATTTCCATACGCATCACGCCAGCCATACCGCAGACGCTGGTCCCTCCCGGAGCCAACTCACCATGTCGTTCCTCGGTGGCGCCGAGTGTTCCACGGCCGGCAACCCGTTGACGCAGTTCACCAAGCATGTCCAAGATGACAAGTCTCTGCAACGGGACCGGTTGGTGGGGAGAGGTCCCGGAGGCATGCAGGAGAGCATGCGCTCGAGAGGGATGGTGGGAGGACAGGATCAGGTAGGAGAACTCTATTATTTGCAATAGATCTTTATATAATCTATCTGATGCTGATTGTTGTAATTTAGATGATGGACGAGTTCTTACAACAGTCCGGCCCGTTGCCCCAAGGCCCCGCCCAGCCGTTTGCCATGGAGCAGATGCGGAGAGAGATGGAGAATCTTCAGACGGCACCACCTCGAACGGGATCGCCTGGCTGGGCGGCAGAGTTCGAGGCTGGTGAACAAGCTCGTATGGAGGCCGCGTTTAAGGGTCCCAATGCCCCTGCATTCAATGGGAATGGCGGCTTTTCCCCCGCCGAGTTTGCTCGCTTCCAGCAACAGAACCGGACCGCGATGCCGCAGACGTCGAGTCCCATGACGTCGACTCCGCCTCTGCTGAACAGTTACCAGAGACCGATAGGGATGGGGTACATGGGCATGGCTGGCATGGGACCCATGGGTATGATGGGACCGGCATACGCAGGCCCCATGTCCATGCCGCAGAGACCCGTCGAGTCGACGACACAGGATAAGGGCAAGGGGCGGATGGTCGAACTGGACGACCAGAACTGGGAGAAACAGTTTGCGGAGATGGACGCAGCGGACCAAAAGGCGCTGGATGACCAGGCCAACGAGGCGATAGAGAAGGAACTGAATGAGCTTGACAGGTCAGTGCCCATCAGTGACACCACCAAAAACGAGGAAAGATTTGAGGATTTTGAGCGTGTTTGGCAAAGAGTCCAGGCTGAAACTTCGAGCATTTCCAGAAAACTGGAGCAAGACTTGGAATTCAAGGAGGGAGAAAACCTGCACATGGGGGAGCTCAATGAGTGGGAAGGGTTTGACAGTCTCAACACGCGATTCCGCGACCCTCAGCTGGGAGACTACATATTCGAGGAAGACAACGCTTTCCGCGCGGTGAGCAACCCGTTCGAAGAGGGCATGAAGATCATGCGGGAGGGCGGCAATCTGTCCCTGGCTGCACTGGCGTTCGAAGCCGCGGTGCAGAAGGATCCACAGCACGTGGAGGCCTGGGTCATGCTGGGGTCGGCGCAGGCGCAGAACGAGAAGGAGAGCCCGGCGATTCGGGCCCTGGAGCAGGCGCTCAAACTCGACCCCAACAATCTGGATGCCCTGATGGGGCTGGCCGTGTCGTACACGAACGAAGGGTACGACTCGACGGCGTACCGGACGCTGGAGCGGTGGCTGTCAGTGAAATACCCGCAGATCATCGACCCGAAGGATCTCTCGAAGGACGGCGATGTGGGGTTCACGGATCGGCAGCTGCTGCACGACAAGGTGACGGATCTGTTTATCCAGGCGGCCCAGCTGTCGCCTTCGGGGGAGCACATGGACCCGGACGTGCAGGTCGGCCTGGGGGTGCTGTTCTACTGCGCGGAGGAGTACGATAAAGCAGTCGACTGCTTCTCGGCGGCGCTGGCGTCGACCGAGTCGGGCACATCGAACCAGCAAGGGCAGGTGCACCTGCTATGGAACCGGTTGGGGGCGACACTGGCCAACTCGGGCCGATCGGAGGAGGCGATCGAGGCGTACGAGAAGGCGCTGACAATCAACCCGAACTTTGTGCGAGCGCGGTACAACCTGGGAGTCTCGTGCATCAACATCGGATGCTACCCGGAGGCGGCGCAGCACCTGCTGGGCGCGCTGGCGATGCACAAGGTGGTGGAGCAGCAAGGGCGCGAGCGGGCGCGGGAGATCGTCGAGGGGGTGCAAGGGATCGGCGACGCGGACGTGGAGCGGATGATCCACATCAGCCAGAACCAGAGCACGAACCTGTACGACACGTTGCGACGGGTGTTTACGTCGATGGGACGGCGGGACCTGGCGGATATGGTGGTTCCGGGGATGGATGTGGATGTATTCCGGAAGGAGTTCGATTTCTAGCTTGTTTAGTTAGTCGCATTGTTCATGATTATGAACTGGTCGTCTAGGAGGATATGGGTGATGGTATAGTAAATGACACGTATAGTATAGTATAATACGATGATGTATATCATGAACCGTTACTCAATCATTACCATTACATATATATATATATACTAGTAGCTACTAGGAAATGTACTCTGTCCAATGCCAGACTCTCTCATCACATTAGCTATAGAAGCAGAGCAAGCTGAACTATCTACAGGGAGAAAATAGGCAAGAAATAAGCTGATATCCAAGAACGACGTTCGATTGAAGAGAAGAAGAGAAGAAGACGAAGAAGAACGGAACATGTTATCTGTCTGTTTGTCTTTATGCAATGCATACAAGTAGATGACGACTACTGGATCACAGTCTGGTTGTAGTACAGGTCGCAGGCGTGCGGGTGCTGGAGACAGTACTGCGGGACCAGCGGAGCAGCCTGCACGCCGTTGGCGACGAGATACTCGCGGAAGTTGAGGATGCGCTGTGTCATTTCAGTCGTGCGCTTGAGCCCCGTGTTGGGGTCGCGGTTCCCGGACCAGACGAGCTCGGCCAGGGCGGCGGCGCGCGGCCACATCTTGGACGAGACGACGACGTCGTCGACCTGCTCGGACCACAGCGGGGCGATGGCGCCCTGGACGTGCTGCGCCTGTGCCGCGGTGAGGTTGGTGGTGAAGTCGTAGTCGTAGATGCGCTGCCAGGTCTTGTAGGGCGCGCACCAGCTGCCGCCGTTGCCGCCGTAGTTGAAGTTGGGCGTGCTGGGGTCCGGGTTGGCCTGGACGTCGTAGCGCGGGTCGTTGGTGACGAAGCCGCCGTAGCCGCAGTCGAGGTACAGAAAGTCGGACGACGACACAATCACGTCGTAGCCCTGCGCCGTCAGGTTCTGGATGTTGGCGATGCCGTTGTTCCACGTCTGCAGCAGCGTGTCCTTGGGCACGCTGTGCGCGTGCGGCGACGAGTTGACAATGTCCTCCCACGCCAGCAGCTTGCGCGAAGGCTTGACGCCGCGGAAGATGGGGTACGCGTGGTCGACCCAGTACTGCACCAGGTCGTCGTACGTGCGCGACGGATCCTCGGCCAGCCAGGCCATCACGTAGCTGCTGAAGTTGTAGCAGTTGGTCTGCAGCTCGTCGCCGCCGACATGAAAATAATCGTCCGGGAAGATGCTGGACAGCTCGTAGTAGACATTCCGCACCACCTCGTACGTCGCGTTGTTGATGATGTCCAGCTGGCCCGGCGTCGGCTCGACGGCCGTGTGCAGCGCCCAGTTGTCGTTGGACCACCACGAGTCGGCGCACGACACGATGCTGGCGTCGACCTCCTTCCAGCCGGCGGCCGCGTGGCCCGGCATGTCGACCTCGGGCACGATCCGCACGCCGCGGGCGCGCGCGTAGGCGATGATGCCGCGGATGTCGTCTTGCGAGAAGACGGAGCGCGGCGAGTAGGCGTCCTTGGTCATCTGCGGGTACGTGCGCATCTCGACGGGCCACGACTGCGAGTCGTCGAGGTGCCAGTGCAGCACGTTCATCTTGGCCAGCGCCATGGCGTCGATCTGCTCGCGGATCTTGTCGGGCGAGATGAAGTTGCGGCCCGTGTCGATCATGACGCCGCGCCAGGGGTACAGCGGCGCATCCTGGATGCTGACGGGCTGCTCGATGATCAGGTTGCCGTGGCCGTCGGAGATGACGAGCTGCTGCAGCGTCGTGAAGGCGTGCAGCGCGCCCCAGACGGTCTTGGCCGTGATCTCGATGGTCGACGAGTTGCCCGAGATGTCGATCGTGTACGACTCATCGACGCCCGCCTGCAGGTCGGCGTTGAGGTCGTCGATGTGCAGCTGCACGCTGCGCAGCTGCTGGATCGTCGAGCGCTTGGAGTTGGACGCGGCGGCGGCGGCGGCAGCAGCGGGCGTGGGGAAGGGCTCGTAGGTGGCGATGGGCTTCTCGACGGCGGCCGGCTCCCATTTCAGCGTGATGATGGTCTTGAGGGCGCGGTTCCAGGCGTCGTAGACGATCTGGTTGTAGGGGGTGTACAGGACAGTGTTCTCAGCAAACTCCAGCGGGCCGGAATTGCCCCAGCTGATGGACCGCGGCGCCGGCAGCGGGTTGACGGCCACGGCAGCCACGGTCGAGGCCAGGCAGCCCAGGGCGGCCAGGGCGTTGGGGATGCGCATCGTGCCTGACGACGGTCGAACGAGCGACTCTGGTCAGCGATCAGGCCAGACGAGAGTGGGAGAGGAAAAGAAAAACGAAGGGACTGGCCTGGGGGGGGGGGGGTTAAGTGAGGCCGCAGTGCGGTGAGGGATCGGCGTGGGAGTTGCTCTGTTTATATAAAATAACTCGCCACGACCAAGACAAGACCGGTCTCGTCCCCACCGATCTCGCCAGCTTATCTCCAGATCATGACACCCGTCGATCGATGTAACAGCGGAGGACAGTGCTGGAGCGTTCATCTGCCAGGCCCTGACTCGTGGCGACAGGCAGTATCACCAACAGTCAGGAACGAAATTACGCAGAGTACTCACCAGCCCAGTCTGCCCAGATGGCAGCCCGCATGGCAACAGCCCTGTCGATCGCGGGCCATGGCGGCGTTCCTGGAGGATTAACTCAGCCCGGATCCAGCAGCCCAGCAGCCCCCTTTTTGGCGCTTCTAGAACGTCGATTCCTTCAATCCTTCTATTGATCGCTTGTCATATCAGTACACACCAAGTTCATAATACCAAGTTCATAACTTATACTGTTTCTCATCGCTGATACTCGCTATTAGCCAGATAAAGACGTGGCATGCTGCAGTGGCATCGTCGATTGCCATGTGTCTGGCCCCCAAGGTTACATCCGCAGCCAAGCATGGGCTGGCCCCTGGCAGGGACCACTGACAAGGGTAACCGGAATGCGGCATGCCTCACCTTGACACCTTCTGTCTTGCGTTAGAGAGGCTGTTAGAGTCTGCTAGACGCTGTTAGAACTCTGTTAGAGGCTGTTCTGTTCTACGGAAATGGAATCGCGAAGTAAGCCACAGAATGGCACAAATCCTATTGGCTGCTCGGCTTGGAAGCTTACCCCGCAGACGACCTGATTGGTCAATTCAGAAAGTGATAACGAGATAAAAGAATTAATTTAAAGAAATCGAGGAATACAAATATGGTAGGTAAGTCGAGAGGTCTTCCTAAACTGAATCATGAATTTATCAACAGTAGGAGCAAGCACAATATAAATGCAATACCAGAATGAATAATCTATTCATACCCACGGCTGCATCTATATACCAGACCGGACCTGACCTGAGACAAACACCAGTCCTGTCTATGAAGAATCCCTATTATCGACCACGAAGGAATGACATCGGGCATAAAAAGAAGAAAAGAGAAAAGAAAAAAAATATTAAGAGAAGGTATGACGCTGATGTATGCCCCCAGGTAATAAATAATGATAATTAGTGAATTTGGATGAATAAAAAAAAAGTGTCCAAAAATCAGGCGAAGACAACCCCCCTTCTGTTATATATTAGAAAATGAGTTTGATATCGTCATTACAGCACCTTTCACCCGTGAGTCGGCTTGACACTGCCCGTCCCAGCAGGGTGTCCTGTCCTGCTGGACCGTGTGCCTGTACCGCTGGGTGCTGTACCGCTGGGTCGTGATCCAGTGCCAATAGGCGCCGTTCCAGAAGGACGAGAAGAGTGCGTCGACGTAGCAGGAGTAGTCGTCTTCGTCGTCGTTGTGTGGCTGTGGCCGTGGCCGTGGCCGTCGTAAGGCGACGTGGTAGGAGGAGGAGGAGGAGGAGGCACGATAATGGTGGTCGTCACGCCGTAGATGTTGACGTAGGTGATGGTCTGGCACTTCTCGCAGTGTTCACCATCGCCGACGCCAGGCGTCACTGTGACCGTCACCGTTGGAGCCGGTGGGCAGACTCCACCAGGCCCGATGCCAGCACCGCCGGAAGCGGGCGTGGGCGTGGCACTGGCAGCAGGGACGCTGGTGGTGTAGTGGGTGGTGGTCGTGTACAAGGACGTAGTCAGCCAGGTGCTGTAGTAGGTCGTACCGCGGTGGGTGGTGACAGGCGTCGAGCAGGGCACGAAGGAGGTCTTGGTGATGGTCTCGATGATCGTTGTCGTCTCTCCACCAGGCGGGGACGGGTTGCTACCGTTAGGAGGCACCAGAGTTCCTGTGGCCAGCGGCGGAGACGGCGGAGTCTGAGAAGGCGTGTGCTTGGAAGAAGCCCCGGTCTTCAGCGGCGCAGTGGGATGCTGAGGGAGGGCCAGGGCAGACCCGAGCAGGGCCCCCAGGAAGAGGACAGTGGAGTGCATGATAGACAGGATGATAGATGGTTATAGATTAGATGAGTATGGATCACGTGGCCGAGTTTATGTAGAGAGATGGAGATGATCTGCAAGCAATTGACGGAGAAAGAAAACCCACGACGATCCGGATCAGCAGACTTTATAGACCGCCGTCCCTGCAGTTAGGGTTCTATTCTGGGGACATCGAGTGACAACGGGTGAGACCGGAGGCCTGAAGACTGGAACCCATCTCGTAATGCCAATAGAATGGCCTCACGCATTCCATGGATACGGCTCGGATGGCGTCCGCAAGATGCGATGCGATGGCACCGTAGGGCTGAGGGGGATTAACTCGAGATGGAAACATTCTGCACGTCACGTCGTCAGGCCAGCCACAGTCGACTCGACTCGACACGCGTAAAAATAGCAATGACTCAGCTGGAAGAGCGGTTTGGTATCTGCCTAGAATCAGTAAGCAAGTCATTTATTTTTTTTATTTTCTTTTCTGGTAAAGTCAGATGACAGACGAATCGGCTTATCTCGGCCAGGATGGATGTCTCGGAGGAAAGGACAGTCGGTCAGCAATGGCAGGCCGAGAAGCTCGTCAAGGCGTGGCGATGCCGATAACCTTGTTATCTAGAAAAAAAAAAGGTCTATGGTTCGCACGCTCATCATCAGTTATTCTTAGCAGAGCCGTTGCCACGTCCCCGGATGTGGAAATCAGACCCGATGAGCCACGGCCTTCGCCACACCAGCCTCAAGAAAGCATCATGACTTTCATTCACCTGCAGAAGTTTACCTCGGTATTCTCATTCTAGATTTTATCATTCCACCGGTCTGCCAATTACACTGCAACAATCACGCCGTCTGGGCATCAGGCGGATTACCATATCGGGAAAGTATTCATGTACGCCCTATACCTCTGCATACCACTTTTGGCAATTCCGTGTGATGACATTGGCTAGGATAATAAATCTGAATCCATTCTGCTAGTACAGTCTAGAAGCTGATACAGCAGGCAAATCAACATCCAGGATTCAGAACGCCCTTCAACGTGACTGTCATGACAATATTGACAGACATTTAAATCCCTCATATGGTAACTGACGCAGGGCATTGCATAACACACAACATCACCTCAACAGCATACAAAATTGTGTTAGAAGGTATCAAGACATCCTCTGAGATTGAATGACCAATCAGATATTCCTCAATGACCGAAAATAGAACTAAGAGCCAGTTTCAACCCAACAAAATAAACTCTTTAGTGGAGTCCTCCACACAATCCAGCGGTCTGACAACGATGGCTTGTTGTCCTGTTCATATCTCTTTCCCTGTGGAGAAACAAATTCGAGGAAATCTGAGACATTGGAGCTTTTTCTTCACTTTTATTCGTCATCATCGCGATTGAGAAGGTCTGCCTAGCAGATCTGTGGTGGCTGGGCAAAGGCTAGACCTGCTCGTATACTATACAAACAAGCCAGAC